>NW_017306606.1:964840-977705 GCF_000935625.1 Nanorana parkeri
TTCAGCACGGCTCAGCCGAGCCGATGCATATGCGTTCGGCTCGGCTGAGCCGCTCGGCCATGATCGGGAGCTGTACGGGCTATTGTTATTCTACTGAACCGAAGGGGTCCTGGGGCCGAAGCTATGGCCAGATCCTTTGGCAGCTTCGTGAATAGACCCCTTGGTTTCTAAAAGCTGAAAGTGAAGTTTGGTTGCTGGAAGGGTATGCACAGCAATAAGGAGCTTATCAATGGAAATGGAGTGATTCTGGATACAGGTACTGTGCTTATGTGGTAATAGTGGTGGGGGATTAGGGAGAAGAGGCAGCATTACAGAACCATTATTAAAGTACACCTGTCATAAGGCTGCTAGTCTCTCTGATGCCAGCACTTCAGTACTTTCTGAAATGCTGACCGGAAACAGATATACAGTAAAGGATTTATGATGCCCCATTACAGCAAGCTTATGCCAGGTCTTTAATGAAAGCTATTGAAGCCAGACGCAGCCTGACTAGTATTTTCAGTAGAAAGCCAGTACCCTTACTTTTCTCATAAAAGCTGTACTTAGAAAAAGTTTGGCTTTAAAATGCCAGACAGCGAACATAAAAAGTGATAAATGAACTCTTTCTGGATGCGTGGGACAAATTATACATGATAAAATAAACTCTCACCTTGTTAGGCTGAATGAGCCATTGGCTTGATTTCAGAGGCGTACTCCTGAGAGCTGGAGTTGGGTGGACAAGGGTAGGAAGGCCCCTAAGGCACACCAGCCTTGCAGCAAGCATCTTGGATCAATCTCTGCAGATCTAAAAAGGAAAAAGGAGTATTAAAAAGTGTATCTGAAGACAATCTCATCCTGTTTTGGATAGAGTAGGGAAGGGGATCTTGCAGGATTGTATTGATGTCTGTGTTCCTGAAGAGGAGATTCACCTTTCATCATCCTGAGAGGCACACCAGCCTTGCCACCAGAATTTAAAAGGGAGGGAAAACACAAAAATATTAAAAAGAAGAACTATGAGGTTAGTGCTTTTCACTCACCTCATAGTTCTAGCCGACCTGTGACAATGAGACTGTCACAGGTCGGCTCAGTAGATCGGGAGCTGAGCGAACACATACCGGGTTCGCTCACCTCTCGATCCTGCAGATAAAAAACTCAAAGGATCTGTTACCTTTTTTTAAATTTTACTAGCTTTTAGTGTAGAAACACACTTTTTTGCCTGGGGTAGAGTATAACTTTCATAAAGTTATACTCACCAGATCCTCTGAGATGGCTGGCTCTTCAGCTCTTCTGAGATGGCGGTCCTGCAGCCTCACAGATCCTTGAATCATCACATCCCATACACTGTATACATGTGAGGATCCCGAGGATTGCTGCAGAGAAGGAGGAGACAGGCAGGATGGAGTGATGTCACAGCCGGTGTTCTATCGAAAGCTAACTTATCGAGATCTCCAACTACCTCACTTCCGGTGCTCAGAAAAACTGGGGCTCTGTACAGTTGCGGTGCGCATGCACACATACTGTTTTCAGAATGTGCCTGTGCTATCACATTAGGGGGATTGTTAAGTGTAAAAAAAATAATATATAAAAAGGAAGAAAAAAGTCAAAAAATAATAAAAGTGACATGTAAAATATGTAAAAATATGTGCTTGATTTTTAGGATTTAATTCCTGAGTTTAGTGTCACTTTAAAGCACAACTCCTAGGAAATTAAACAATTTTCCCATGCAGCCCCCGCACTGCAAAAGTTAACTGTTCATTTAGGTCTAGGGACAGGAAAAAGACGTTTTAGTTACCTCATCCCCCACCGGCTCCCTCTGGGCTGCTAGACTGGTCCCCGCAGCCTCTTCTCTCCTTTGCTCCAGCAGTCTAAGGACTGCCGACATCACAAAGTACAATGCAGGTTTCATTGCCCTGCATTATATGTCAGGACTCAGAGGGACAGTCTAGAGCTGGAGCAGAGGAGAAAAAGAGCACAGACTTCTGGGTAAGTGGGGATCAGGTACGTATAACAGCTTTTTTTCCTGTCCCCTAGGCATAAGGAGCACTTACAGAAGAACTCTGGGGAAAAAACGATTATTTCTTGGTAAAATATAAAAGGCGGGCTCACATCGTGTAAAAAGACACCAAACATGTCAAGCCTTAAAACCTGAAAAAACTACAATACCCAAAATTGGCCCTAGGCGACGCTTTAAAAGCTTTTACCTCTCATCAGTTTAGTGTTCTCAGTGATTGAAGACCCTAGAACTATTGCTCTCACTGCGACGTTCGCAGCTATATGCAACATGTGTAGCGCAATTTACGTTTTCCCGCGCTGGGGCATCTGACGCGTGTTTACGTTTACATGTGCGTAAATGTGGGGCTTAAAACATTTTTTTTTTTTTACTTTTAATGTTATTGCTATCACGTGATCGCACAGGCACACTGACAGGTCCTCTTTATGGAGAAATTAGGGGTCTCCAAGACCCCTAATGTCACCTGGGGACCCCCAAATAAGCTGATGAAGCAGAGGACTGCTTCATCAGCTTCTTCTCTCTGGCAATAGCAGCCAGATGACTGACAGGTGAATGTGGAAGTGATGTATTACACATCACTTCCACATTCACAGTACAGAGGGAGTTCAGCAAGGAGGAAGATGCTGATCTCCCTCCCATCTTCCTCCTGACAACCTCCCGAGCCGGTGCTGGGCCGCAGATGGGGTAGCGTATCCCGGAATTTAAAGTGAGGGTGCAGGAGGGGGGGGCGGCGCTCGAGGAGGGCACGCAGCCAGCACATACAACCGATCGGCAGGCTATAGAGCCGCCGATCGTTTGTATGTCAAACAGTCGGTAACGGAAAAAAAAAAAAAATCTGTCTATTTACGGTAACCCACCAATGGGAGTTTGCCGTCCGTCCGTTTTTTCACAACGGGCACCATTGCAGGGATTTATACATATTTTTCCTGGAGTTCTCTTTAACCCTTGCAGTGCTTTCTAAGTGTGTTACGTTGGCATTGATTTCAATGTCACCCCAATGCACGTATTCTGGTGGCTGTGCCCACAGTGGGTAAAAGTAGCACATGCACACTGGAGGCGATGTACAATAGAATGCACTAAGCGTATGGCAACATGTGATAAGCTGCTACCATGCATGCTCCAGTGTGAACGGGCCCAGAAAAAGACACAGGCAACAAAATAAACTGACAGGGAATGTAAACATTTCCTCAACTGCCCAGCTAACTAAATCAGAAGTTGGCCTTTAGTTATACCCGACCATATCAACTCATATATACCAAGTCAGAAAAGGACTGAGTGATCAAAGGTATATAACGAGCAAATACCGCATACACGTATGAGACACTGAACTATAATAAACACAATTATCACTTACCCACCTGACCAGCCTCAAAGATAAATAACAAAGACAAAACGGAAAACACTCCGCACACCGACCTCCAGCCAAACTACTACGACATAAACCCTACCGGCCTCTGATGTAACTGCCTGCAAGCTTCCGGAACCTTCCCGGGTAAGAAGTTCCGCTGCGCAAAGCATGTCGGTGAACGTAGTTTTCTTTTACTCTCCACGGTCCTAGAACTGGGGGGGGGACAAGAATAGCTCAATACTACAATTCCCACAAACCCTTTCTTCTCTGTGAAGGGCACAGCGCAGTGTTATGATGTGTGTTACGCAACTAGTCCTGTGTGTGTTCTGCCTTCTATTGCTGTAGAATGACATATACATATTATATATATATTATAAAACAAAGAATGCTTGGTGTTCTGCATGTGTTTTATTACATAACATTAAAGAACAACTCAAGTTAGGCACTTTACCGTTGCTTTGTTGGGGTTGCACCACTGCAAGGGCAAGGGTGAAGTGTTAGCTTTTGCATAGGGTCAAAAATAATAAAGTTATACTCAGCTGAACATCGGATTTTGGGTGTTCTATCGAAAGTTCCAATTTATCGAGTTCTCCAACTGCCTGACTTCCGGTTTAGTTGGAACTAAGAGATTTGGCCAAGAAAGCTCTTGTGCACGAGCGCCAACCGCGGCATTGCCCTATACACATGATACACCACAGCAATTAAGTATTACAATGAACTAGGATCACACTAATCCAGCACGTTATTAATCTCAGGTGCCCCACTCAAGTGACGGCCATATTGAGTGGGGAACCTCAGATTAATAACGTGCTGGATTAGTGTGATCCTAGTTCATTTTAAAACTTTAGTGCCCATTCACACTGGGCATTTGCACGATTTCCGCCGCGATATCACGAGAAGTCGACGTCCAATGATTTTCAATGGAGCTGTTCTATTAAACAGCTCCATGTCGATCGCCGCTCGTTGCTGTCGCGTGTGCGGGACCCTTTTTCCCCGGCGCGATTTTGCTATTTTTGCATGCAGCCCGACGGTGAAGGTCGTGCGATCGTCGCTGGAACGTCGCGTGGATCCGTTCGAGGTAAGTGTCGCTTAGTGTGAATGGGGCCTTATTGCTGTGTGCTATGTGTATAGGGCAATGCCGCTGCTGGCGCTCGTGCACAAGAGCTTTCTTGGCCAAACCTCTTAGTTCCAACTAAACCAGAAGTCAGGCAGAAGTGAGGTAGTTGGAGATCTCGATAAATTGGAGCTTTCGATAGAACACCGGCTGTGACACATCACTCCATCCTGCCTGTCTCCTCCTTCTCTGCAGCAATTTGTACACTCTAAAGTAAAAAAACTGTAAGCAGTACAATGTGCTGAAACAGCACATCTCACCACCCACCGAAGCTGTCAGGACACACTAGCCTGCCCGATAAAGCAGTGTGAACAGGCCCTCAAAGAGGAAGTTCTCCCTATAATTTGTCTATGAACATTAAACAGCAATATAACACGTGTAGCTTGATAAATACATAGCACCACGCTTGGCTTCTGTCCACGCTCTGCTTGTCCAGCAAGTGGTACTGGAAAACTGCCAGCCATTTACCAGCAACGTTAGTTCTGCACATCGTATATAGCTGGGTGGCCACTGTTCGTATGGCACTAGCGCCACTAGATGGCCCTGAGGAGCATAGGAATTTCCTAAGCTCCTCAGCCTCATCTAGTGGTGCTAGTATCTATACGTTGGGCGGAACGTTTATAAATCAGCCGCCATGTTGTCACTCAGCCCTCCTATAATCAAGAGATCAAAACCAGAAATATTGTACAGACTCCAAGGCCGCAGTTTCACAGGGAGACACTAGGCAGCCAGGGCCGGATTCACCACAAGACCACCGAGGCCCGGCCTCGGTGGGCGGCAGGGAGCAGAGGGGCTGCAGCGGTTTGAAATCTCTCAACGCCTGGGACATGCAGACCTGGGTGCTGTGCGTTAATTTGTTTTCTACATTTAGCCCTGCTTTACACAATCCGGGCTAAATTTAGTGTGGGGAAACCACTTGTTTGTTTACAGGTGATCTTAGCGATGTCACCAAAAGTATACGAATTCATCAGTACCATCTAGGGGTGCTAGTGCTGTGGGGATGGCAACACTGGGTGGAACTTTTATATGTAAACCCCTATGCAAACACTTTTACAAGGCTGCAGTTTTAGAAAGAGACAGCAGGTAAATGCAGCATTGCGCAGAATCACTGAATAATAGTATTGCAGTAACTATCTCTCCCTGCAGACACTCTGATCTCTCCCTGTCTGATCCAGGTTGTCACGGAAACCACCGTGACCTGGGCTCCCGGCAGGTTTTGGGGGCCAGCCTCCTTCCCATTGACTATGGACCCAGGACTATAGAGACCCCCCTCCCCCTCGGACCTCTTGGGGTTAAAAGGAACATTTTCCCCAAGAGAGTTATATCGCTTTGCCTGGGCTCTTTGCTGAGAACTCTGTTTGCTGTGTGTTTAGCCTGTTTCCTACTATATCTGGAGAGAGCTTGTCACTATTTGATGGAGTGGCCCAGGGTTTTCAGAAAGCTATCCAAATGAACATGAAAGCTCCTGATTTTCACTTCGACTGTAATATAATGTACCTTTAAAGGACAAGTGCACTTTCAAAGAAAGTGCAATCATCAGTGCCGAGAACTAGGGGGGACATGTGCTCTGGGTGCCGCATCGGGAAAGGGGGTGTCACCGCAGGCAGGATCAGTGACAGATCCAGGGGGGAAACAACTTAAAAAATACCGCCACTCACACAACTCTCCCTTCTCGGCCGCTCTGCAGCTGTTGCGGCTGAGGAGGAGAAGAATTAGTTTGGCTGCCTTGCTGTCTGCCTGCTTCACTATTCAGGCTCATCCGTGGCCACCTGCAGCTTCCTCAGTCCACCTCAGCTGCCATAGGCTGGGAGGGAGACTGCAGACCTACCATTGGCCGGCTGGACATTTCTGCAGCGTGGGATCTGAAGGGAGGCACAATGAGGCTGCTGGAGGCAACATCACTGCACCTCCCCATCACCACCGCCGCCAGGAGAGGAAGAGGACACCTGAATCAGATCAACTGTGCACTGTAAGTCCCTGTTCTTTCTGTGTTACACAGCTGACCTCTGAATTATATTACTGATCTCTGTACTGTGCGTCACACCTCTGCGTAACACCGTTGATCTTTGTACTCTGCGTCACACCACTGACTTCTGCACTCTACGTTGTTACTGATCTCTGCACTCTGCGTCACACCGCTGGCCTCTGTACTCTGCATCACACCGCTGGCCTCTGTACTCTGCGTCATTCCACTGATCTCTGCACTCTGTGTTACATTACTGACCTCTGTAAAGTGCGTCACACCGCTGACCTCTGCACTCTGTGTCACACCTATGACCTCTGCACTCTGCATTACACTGCTGACTTCTGCACTCTGCGTTGTTACTGATCTCTGTACTCTGCGTCACACTGCTGGCCTCTGTACTCTGCATCACACCACTATTACACTATTGACCTCTGCATTACTACTGACATCAGGCCGCCACCCCGGAGTAAGATTATGAAGCTTCATATTATTCTGCATTGCTGTATAATGTATTGCTGGGATGTGTAGTCCTCTATAGCTGGGGGTATTCTGCATTGCTGGATAATGTATTACTGGGATTTGTAGTCCTCTTTAGCTAGTGGTGTTCTGCTATATAATGTACTGCTGCGTAATGGACCTCCGAGGTGGATCAGTGTCTTTAGACCCACTTCTGTGCTCTTTTCTTTTGGTGCAGTGGTGCCCCTCCTGATCCACCGTGGAGGTGAGGCTTGAAATTACTTAATTCAAGTCTTTCCTTCATGACAGATTATAAGGGGCACCACTGGGAAAATAAAAAGCAAGCCCAGAAGCGGCTCCAAAATTAACAAAGCAGCTATTTCAAGCCTCACCTCTGTGGTGGATCAGCAGGGGTGCTGCTGCTGTTTGGATAGAGAACTTGTCCGTGGGGGAGCAACTCTGAGTCTTTGCCGCGGGTGATGGAATGTCTAGCTTCGCCTCTGGTGCTTACCCTTTCTGACTCCTCCACCGTTGAGCTAATCTAGCCCTCCCTCCGTAGTCACAATTGTGCCCATAGCCTCCACGCTTTGTTCACATCCTGCACCAGCAGATCATCTGTGTGCCATTCATGCCTGCACCGTAACTTATCATATGTTTCTATGGGGCTGCCTCCTGAGCGTTTTGTTTAAAAGTGCGTATACATTGAAGAGAAGCTCCAGTCAGAATGTAAATCTTTATTGCCATGTGAGCCCTTCTATGTGGAGCTTTTCCCTCAGTTCTAGACCGATAACTGGTACTGGAAGTAAGATAAATATCTCTAGAAATGACACAGCTGGAAATAAAACTCTTTTTTTTAGCCGGGAAGGGTTAGAAGTTAGGGTTAATAAGTCAGGAAACTATCTCCAACAAGAGCACAGGCAGAAATAAAAACTATAGTAGGTAGAAAGTATAAGGAACTGGAACTTTTTTCACTGTCTGTAACAGCCAGAAATGAGGGCTATTCTTCTAAGGCAGCTTTCCACAGGGTAATGGCTAAGGGTCTAATATTTGGTTAAAAGTATTTGAATTTATTAATAGCCATGTTCAATAAAAAGCCAACATTCTTTGGGGGTTCAGAGGGGCCCCCTTCATTAGGGTCAAACAGTGTTGCCAGAAGGATCTACTCCAGATGCCCATTTACCAGTCTATCACCTGTGTACAGAAGCTGGAATACACTGAAATTGTGAACATAGCCACTTGTTGAGTAAGTCAGTGTGCATCCACCTACAGCTTCCTCAGAATCTATGTGAGTGTAAGAGACTGCAAGAGTGTGTGTGAAGCATATACTGTATATGTAATCACAAATACAGCTTTTGAAATAAAGCTGGAACATTCTATTATACCGTAGTATTTACTGTGGATGAGCCTGTGACAATTCCCCATGGTTGTCAGCAACTGTGCAGCAGAGGTGTAAAAGTACACGGTCACATTGGCCATTGGGCCTCTTACCACTTCCAGGGTTATCTTGGAATCAATGATGTCTTTCAGCAATAGATGGCAGCCCCTCTTTTGTCAGAGCGTCACTTTGGAGGAAGGAGAAGTCGTCTATGGCCTCCTGGAACCCATCACCACTCGTCTGGGGTCATCTAAGGTCTCAGACACGATCACCGCTGGCTCCGTTCGCTTCTGACTGGGTCACTCCAGTGGCCGGATCGGCTGCACGTCCAGGCCGCGATGCTTCTGCTTATGACGTGTCACTCAGCCTCCGTGTAGGCGCTCAATTACCGTCTCCTCAGGTGTGCAACCGAACGATGGTCCTTTCTCGCTCCGGTAAAGAGCCTGTGTGTCCCTATCAGACAAAGGTGACCACACGGCCCTGTTGCAGGCAGTCTTTGCTCACACAGTCTCACCAACCTCTGCACCCTTCCGAATCCGGTCCTAGACTGCCCGTGCTCCGTAGCTCCAGCCTCTCAACATTCCCCTCCTCCCGCACGGTATCCTGGGAGTTGCAGTTCTCAAGGTCCTTTCAGCTATGTATCCCTATCTACAATGCACTGTTATCCCCATAAGTCTCCGTCTCTCCGTTTCACACAGAGGCAATCAACTGTTTATAATCAGAATCCACATTCCTACATTAGCACATATATACATCTATATAGGGGCTACAGTATAATAAATGATAGTCAACATGGATTTATGAAGGACTGTTATTCTGACTCCGATCGTTGTGATAGCGAGATATATCCCTTGCTGAGACCTCTATGCCTGGCCTGTATAAGCAGATATACTCACTGCGGACAATCCTCGTCAGATAGCTGAACTCGTCAATACCGATTCATTCAAAAAAGGTGTTTATTCTTCTACATCAGGTTACAGCAGATGATAGGAACAGCAGTTGAACGGTTATAGTATTGTGCGGTCAGAAAATGATGCCTTTCCTACGTACTGTGCAGATTACATGTGTGTCCTGTTACATGTGGCTTTCAACTGTGCCTATGACACAGGAAGTACTGCACACAGGAAGAAGGAAGTGGCTACACTAGTGGGAAATACATTGTCACATGAGGAATAATTACAGAAAACATGTTTGTTACAACAAAAGGCCACTAGATGGCAGCATAGGATAACACATGAATTTAGCTATGAGAAAATAGTTAGGCAAATCACACTATATAAATTCTAACCTATATAACAATGCTAATATTAACTGAGGCTATGCATCTCGTATTCTATGTCCCTATTGGGGCGGCACAACTGTTCCTGCCAGACCAACCTACTGACATTCTACGAAGAGGAGATCTGGATAGAGGGAAGCCGGTGGATGTGGTATATCTGGATTTTTCACAAGCGTTTGACAAAGTACCACATAAATGCTTACTATACAAGCTGAGGTCTATGGGCATAGGTGAAGTGGTGAGTACATGGATAGAGAAATGGCTACAGGAACGTGTCCAAAGAGTATTGATAAATGGCTCATTTTCAGATTGGTCAAGTGTCATAAGTGGCGTGCCTCAGGGATCTGGCCAGGCCCCATATTATTCAACCTGTTTATTAACGATATCAGGGAGGGTGTGAATAGTCATGTTTCCGTGTTTGCTGATGATACTAAAATCGGGAGGGTAATAGACAGGGACTTAGACACTATAACATTACAGGAGGACCTGGATAAAATCTGGGAGTTATTGTAGACCACTGATTGAATAATAGCTTGCAATGCCAGGCTGCAGTAAACAAAGTGAGCAGAGTACTGTCTTGTATTAAAAAGGGAATGTACTGTAGAGACAAATCTATAATTTTGCCGCTTTATAGATCGCTGGTTCGACCTCATCTGGAGTATGCGGTCCAGTTTTGATCACCAATCCACAGAAAGGATGTCCTTTAGCTGGAACGAGTCCAGAGAAGGGCAACCAAATTAATTAATGGGATGGAGGACCAAAGCTAGACAAGGATGGAGGACCAAAGTTAGACAAGGTTACTAAATTTAGACATGTTCACGCTGGAAGTGAGGAGATTAAGGGGTGACATGATTTTGATGTACAAGATGTTCAATGGTGATAGCAACATCAGCAATAAACTTTTTACGGTAAACTCCATAACAAGCACTAGAGGCCACCACCACAAATTGGTGGAGAAAAGATTTAAGCACAAGGGGCGTAGGGGCTTCTCAGTTAGAGCGGTTAGGGTCTGGAACTCACTGCCACAAGCAGTGGTATCAGAGTGTTGAATCATTCAAAATGCATTTGCACAATTTCCTCAGAGACCGTAACATACAAGGGGTACAGGTACCCTTAAAAACAAGATCACACGGGGACTCGTACACACGCACACACATGCAGAATCACATACATACACACAATAGGTTGAACTTGATGGATCTGTGTCTTTATTCAACCTCAAATACTATGTAACTATATAAAGTGCTTGGTATGAATTGGGGAGGGGAATTCACGCTGGGTTTAAAAAAATATTTTAACATTTAACAAAACATGTTCATTCCAAATAACATTCAGAAACATTTTCGGATGCATCTGAATTTCATTATTGGAAATCGGATTCGTTATTTCTTTCGTTCGGAAATTTGGATGAATTTGAATGTCTGACTTTGCACATGTCTAATGAAATCTAATATGTAACTTAAGGGGTTTCTAATCCCTCGTTTTTTTTTGCCTATATCTACTGCTAGCTAGCAAGCAGTAGATATATGCAAAAAGTTTTTTAAAAACCCGCTTTAACAGCGGTTTAAACTTACCCCGCTTTTGCCGCGCGCTCCTGCCCGAAAATCCGAAACTGCTCGGGCGGCCGCAAAGCATCCTGGGGCAGGCGCATGTGCAGTTTGGATTTTCGGCCGGGAGACGAGCAGAGACGCAAGGTAAGTCTGTGGACGCGTGCACCCGCATGCAGACACCACGGGATCGAAAGTGCCTGCAAGGACAGAGGAGTCAGCACTGGATCGGAGAGCCGCGGCACCGCTGGAGGGGCAGATGAAAACATCAGGAAAGAAGAGGAAGACCGGATTAAGAAACATCATTTAAGGTAAGTGTTAACATTGGGGGAGGGAAACATTTTTTTTACTTTAATGTCACTTTAATCTGACATATTTTACTAAGAGTATTCACATTTTATAAAATCCTTATGTAGAAAATGTTCAATATATAATATTTCTGTATTTCTGGTCTCTGCAAAACCTATTGTTTGAATTTTAGCTTTTCAAGAAGTAGACCGTTCCTAAAATGTTAGCGATCAAGACACTTTTTTAAATAAAATGATCAATTGCTATATTTCCAACTAAATTAATTCTTTAAATTAGGTATGCATTTGTAGATGACTAATTACAATCAGATGTACTGCTATGCAAAATGTCTGTTGCTGCTTGAGGGTGTTTTTCTATGATCACAGCTCTGTCCCTTAAGGTAATGCTCATATTTCCTCTTGTAATGATGCAGTGCTATAATTCTCCTGTTGTCTTTACCCTTGAGCTGTGTCATTTACTTAGAAAAACAGTTTAAATGCAGTATAACAGATGAGATGATATCTTATAATATTAATTCCAAAGTAATTTTTGATAATACAAAAATCTCTTTGTCATCTACATATTGTGTCCAAATACTCAGGCAGATATAAAACTTCAAAAAACATAATGTTGGTTTTAGCAACCCTTTCACTTTTTTTTGCTGTCTGTATCCCTATGGGGAGACACACCCTATATATTTGTCCTACTGACCATTGTCATAGGCCAGAAAGTTAAATCCAAAAGTTGTCACTGGAATAGAGGGGAATCTTTTAACAGGAACACCCTACACTGCTGACATCTGTCTAAAAGAAAATTCCCCTCCCTACTCCAGTGGTTTTTAATCATCAGTCCGTGGCCTGGAACTGGGCCACGGCCTCCCTCCTCCTGGACTGTGGCTTTCTCTCTGCTGTCACACCATGCTGTAACATGCCCATTATCCATCCCCCAGCAGATGCAGTTAGAGTGGAGTCAGCTTAGCTGTGGTGACACAAGTCTCCAGCAGGGGTGCAGGCCAGAGGCATATGTTAAACAAATTGCGCCCCTGATGTCCCATCCAGGAGCTGGACAGGATGCAGGCCAGAGCATCCCAGGTTGCTCAGAGCCGGGCAGGTAGATGTATAAGGGTCATACACATCTCCCTGCACAGATCTTAGCAACCTAGGATACACTAGCCAGCACCCTGCCTGCATACACATTTCTCTGCCCGCTCTGGTTGCTAAGACCTTGGTGGGGAGATGTGTATGGCACTTACCCAGTTTCCTGCCTGACTCTTAGCAACCTGGGATGCTCTAGCTGGCATCCCGCGCAGCTTCTGGCAACCAGTAACATCACTGGTTGCCAGGAGCTGGGCGGGACCCCGGCCAAAGTGGCCATGGTTGCTAAGAGGAGGACAGGGAGATGTCTATGGGAGAGGGGTAGGGAGAGAAAAAAAGTCAACTGTCTCCGTGGGTTGGCAAATCCCCCCCCCCCCTTTGAAGCGGGGCCACGGGAAGGGGCCATTC
>NW_017306606.1:977899-998923 GCF_000935625.1 Nanorana parkeri
GTCATCCATCCCCCCCCCTTTGAAGAGGTGCCCAGGGCATGTGCCATTCCGGTGCAGCCACACATGATGACTGGGACTGACCTTGTCCTTATCTTCCCCAATAGCGCAATTTCCTCCTCCAAAAAATGTGGTATAGGCAGTGGAAGGAAAGCAGGAGAGAAATGCCAGAATCTCTTCATGTGTGACAAAGACAGGAGCAAATTAATTCAGTTAAGTTGACAGCACAGAGCAGTCTAATGTTCCCAACTGTCCCTTGTTTGGAACCAAATCCCTCAGTCCCTCTTTTCTCCTCATTGGCCCTTATTTTGGTCTAATGTACAGATACAGTATCTATGAAAATGTACTACGGTATTAACTACCAAAAGTATAATTCTCTGCTGAAACCTGTATTGTATCTCCTAATGATCTTGTTTAAGTGCAATCGAATGTCATTTTAACCCCCCCAAGAAAAAGATGACTAAAATGTAAGAAGCATTAGCGCTTTTACTACTCTTTAAGTCATGACTATGCTAATGCATGACACTGATTATTTTGCCTTGATAGTAAAACATTAGTCTTGTTACCTAGCTACAGGGGTAAAGAAAGCTAAAAACTAAAAGGAACTTAAAGGCAACCTGTGACTTTCTATGTGTTGTTCCTAGGCAATGCAAAGCAGAGTGAGAGTTTAACACCACAACATTTCACCTGCATTCATTCACATATCATTGTAATGTAACAGCACGGCACTTACAGTGTGCAAAGCTTGACACTCGAAAGCCAGCTATACACTATGCAAATTTCAGATGGCTCTTGATGATCAGAGGATCAAAGGAGCTGGTTGCAAAATGTTCTGCCAAACTGTGCTTGCAGCCAATCAGTTGCAAGCACCATTCGTGTATTCTGATAGTGGCCAGTGCCGCTGTCAAAATACAAAGCTCACAGAAGGAGATGGAGCTTTTGCCCTCAAAACCGCCAGCGCGTACAGATCCGTGCTGCGTGCACGGCCGCATCAGGCTGCTCCCGGGAAGGACAGGTGCTGCATGTGATTACACGCAGCAGCCTGTCCTTCTCTATGGGAGTACGTGGCCGTGCGCCGCCCTATGCTCACCCGACCTGCACGTTAGTACGGGTGCGGTTGTCCCTGCTCGGACGCAGACAGGATCCATCCGGTCAGCATACGAGTACAGACACGCCTACGGACATGCAGGTCGGGTGAGCATAGGGCGGCGTACGGCCGCATACTCCCATAGAGAAGGACAGGCTTCTGCGTGTAATCACACGCAGCACCTGTCTTTCCCGGGAGCGGCCCGATATGGCCGTACTCGCAGCACGGATCTGTGCGGGCCGACCGTTTCTCAGGGGAATGAGGGCTAATAAAGATGGAGCTGTTTAGTGTGGATGGAGGAATCTGTTATATTTTTTTTGCTCAGCCCGCAGGTTGAATGAAAAAAATATTAAATACAGGGGTACGGGTACTCCTAGAATGAGATCCTAATAGGTTGGACTTGATGGACTAATGTCTTTATTCAACCTCAAATACTATGTAAGTGTATAGCTTACTTATAGAAGAACTCTGCGGAAGATTATTATTAACCCTTGAAGTGGGGCTATCCCAAGAGTGGGAACTTATAATAGGCATGGGTTCCAAACAGATACAGCATCTTAAGAGTTTTCAGTGTTCACTAGAGACCCCCACAATTGGAAGGCATATTCAGCTTCCTGATCATAGGCCCCACTAGTGGCAGCCAGGTTTACAGACAATGGCATATTGAAGCACTGCACAGAGTTGGCAGGCTGAGACATAGTCAAGGATGCAAGCAGAAGCCAAGGCAGCTTCCGAGTTGTGCAACAGGCTAGGAGAGTATCCAAACTTCTAATCTGTAGGTTTCAAACAAGCATCAAACAATAAGGCTGGAGCAAGTAGGGTCAAAACAAATTAATCAACTGCAGTATCAAATGATAGACCAACAACTAAGGCTTTATTGCTCAGACACTGGCCACTTTAAGCTGGACATGCAAATGGCATGTTTTGCCAGGAAGAAAATACCAGGCACCAGCTGAAGAGACGCTGGCTGAAGGAATGCCGGCTAATGGGAAGCTGGCCGAAGGGATGCCGGCTAATGGGAAGCTGGCTGAAGGGATGCCGGCTAATGGGAAGCTGGCTCAGGGCACTGCAGGAATGCTGTAGCCGATGGTTCATTTCACAACAACCCCTCACTTCAGACATGGCTGTGTTGTTGCGTCCTACTGAATCACATTGGAATAAGACACAGCTCAGCCACATGAGCACACCAGCTCCTGCGTACAGGAGAACTACTAAAAATGTTTGCAAAATGAATATCCTACTTCTTGATTTCCTTAAAGATGCAAGTATTATTTTGATAGCCTTAGGTGACCTAACGACAGATTGTACTCCAAATGAAATTCTCAGTAGAAAATAAAATGTACAATAACAAAATAACTGCAGGGAGATGATTTCTGAGCTTTCTTTGTTATGAATGTTTCTGTTATGATGCCAGAAGTGTTTGAGGAGCTGACCCGTGACATTCACTTCTTAAAAAACTCTATGTTTTGAGACCTGTAATTGTGACCTGTATCTTTACAGTGTGGTTAGCAACAAAAGGCTTCATTGCAGAGAACATTAGTTCCTGTGAGGCTGAAAAATCAAGGAGGGGCAATGTTTGTTTGAGTGTACATCGATGGAGAGAGAGTTCAGCAATATTTGCTCTGTCAACATCATGCAGTATTAATGGAATAGCAGCAGTGCAATGCGTGGGTCAGTGTCTAATAAGCACAACAAAGTTAGAGCTTTTTGTTGTGGCAGATCAGCTCTATTTCATCCCATTGATTTACTTGGCGGGTGTCAGTGGCGTCATTGCAACTGATGATTTCCTCACTTTAAACCTAGCGCTCTGAACATGGTGCTTTATTTTAATGAGCACTTTGATATTCATTTCACTTTCACTTAGAGTGATTGGTTTCCACCTGGTTAAAAGCGAAATGTTCTGAGGTTTATTACCATGTTTACTCATGCAAATATATTCACATCCCCTTTTGGTGCATTCTCCGGGGAGTAATTACACAAATAAAATATTAATGTACAAGTACAGATACCTGACTGTGTAGTCCTTCCTTGTGTTTAAGCAGTACAAATGTCTTAGATTCTAGCAGTCACTTGTCAACAATTAGAGCAGCTTCATAGTCTTATTAAAAAACTGTGCCAAGGTTAAGTGCGTTGGTACACAGAATCTGTTTGTAGTTTTATTCTTAAAGTTTTATACTTGACAGAGTGGTAGGATTTTTTATGGTGCCCATAAATTTAGATGTACAAGTTCGTAAGGAAAACGTTTAACACTTATTTCTTCTGTCTACTTATTTATCTGATTTTGACTTGCATAAGGTTTCTCATGATCTCTTGCAGATGCACTGAGCAGGCCTTTTAACGTGCCTTTTGCCTATCATTCTGTATTCTCTAATCTCACTCTTAGTCCATACTTTGAGCAGACCATAGTGGCAAGGGATCACAAGTCATACATAATTAGTGCACCTAACTAACAATTTGTCTGCATACCAAGATAAATTGTGCTGCAGCATTATTACAGGGGTGGAGTTGCGAACTATGGCTACCTTCCTCGGTAAACAAAGGTCAGGGAGAGTGGGTTCAACCATAGGGATTTGCAGAGCAGGGCAGCCTGGTGCATTGCATCAGTGGCTATGCTAAAATCACCATGGCACTCTGTCAATGCTTTTAGTGTGAACAAGTCTTAAGATGACCTTTGCCCAAGTACAGGATGCGATAGTGAGGTTGAGGTTGGCGGGAGGAACCAGGGAGCTCTGCTGGGGACACAGGAGATTGCTGCTACCAGAATAGTCAGTTTCCTAGCAGACTCTGGGGGAAGTTTCCTGAGCAATGGAATCGAACTGTACGGTGCATACCACAGGATAGGTGAGTATTTGCACTCTTCTTCTAGGAATGAGGGTAGGTTAGCCCTGTCTTCCTGCTCATGTGTGACAGGTCTGGGTGCCTGATTGGTCTGTCACCAAGCATTATTACTGTTGAATTAAAGGAAGGGGAGTCAGTTACCGGAGAGTATGGGAACAAAAAGAAAGTGAGTATGTACTGCAGGTGGGACCACTATAAAAGTGAACCTGTTACTTTGCCTTGCTCGTTGTGATTGTGATTCTAACCTTACACATCTTCACCGCTGTCACAACTGATTGCTTATCAGTAAGAGAAGGTCATATACAGGTGAAACTCGAATAATTAGAATATCGTGCAAAAGTAATTGTAGTAAGTGCTGCAAAAGTGGCCCAAACCAAGTACTGAGTACATATGCATGCTTGTACTTTTCAGAGGTCCGATATTGTTCTATGTACAATCCTTGTTTTATTGATTGCATGTAATAATCTACTTTTTTTGAGATTGTGTATGTGGGGTTCTTGGGGTTTTCATGAGCTGTAAGCCATAATCATCACAATTATGACAAATCACGGCTTGAATTATCTTGCTTTGCATGTAATGAGTCTATCTCATATATTAGTTTTACCTTTTAAGTTGCATTAGTGAAATAAATGAACTTTGCACGATATTCTAATTATTCGAGTTTCACCTGTACATGGTACATGTATACGTATATGACATGCACACTGAGTGGCCAGATTATTATGACCACCCCATCAGTACTTCGTGGGGCCACGAGATGACTTTGTTGGGCCGCCTCGTGACTCCACGAGATGTTGAAAGGTGATGCGAGGAATCTAACACTGCACTGTTGCCCTTCTGTTGTCTTGTACCAGTCTTGCCACTCTCCGTTCTGCCCTAACATTGACTAGTCGCTGACGTCCACATTTTGCACGTTCAGACCCAAATTTTCGGATGACAGTCCAGTCTTTAAACACTTTAACAACAGCTGCTCTTGAACATTTAAGGACTTCTGCTGTTTTGCTGATACTCGCTCCATGGCTCCGAGCGCCAACAATCATCCCACGTTCAAAGGCTGTTAAATCGTGTTGTTTACCCATATCTTCAGAAAAAAAATCACTTCTACTTTCGTGGTAAACAACCTGCTTCCCTATTTATAATGTTCTTGCCCTCTAGAAACATCAGCGCGAAATTATAGCTAATTTGCCTACAAACATCAGGTGGTCATAATAATCTGGCCACTCAGTGTATATGTCGCTATTTGCTATTGTGTAAGAAAACAATGACACTAGTTTACCTCTTGCGAGAAAATGCAAGTCCCCTTGTTCCATTGCCAGCTCCCCTACTTGTATCTTCCTCATATTGCCAAGCATGCTGTTTCTAGATGTGCGCCCATGCCAGTCCCTGGACAAATAGAAAATGCAACCAAAACATGCTTAATTCTGCATCTTACATCATCATGGGGCAAATTAGTATTTTCCATTGCTGTGCAATGCAATACTACCCTGTTTCCTCGAAAATAAGACCTGCCCCGAAAATAAGACCTAGTTGTGACCATTCCCAGGGCCGGTGGTGGCATAAGGGGAAACTTGAAGAGCAGCGCAGAGAATCAGTGGTGAAACGAAGCCAGCGCTAGAGGAAGCGAGGCGGCGGCGGAGGGAGCCGAGCCGCATAAGCCAATGCTTCCTCTATAGCGCCGACTCTTGTCACAGGCGGAGTGATACCAAATGCAGTCCGCCTGTGAGGAATCGATAGTGAAAGCACGCTGCGCTCATTCTGGCCAGTGATTGGTTACCAAATTGCTCTTGGAAAGGTGCAGCACCCCTGATCACCGTATTCTTAACTTTGCCATTTTGGATTATTTAATTTGGATTTGCATTAATTGTGGATTGTTGTACATAAAAAAAAATAAAAATAAGACCTACCCCGAAAATAAGACCTAGTGTGTTTTTTGAGCCAAAAAAAATATAAGACAGTGTCCTATTTTCGGGGAAACACGGTATCTAAGCAGATCATTTCTCCTGATCCTTTATTATTCTAAGGTTATTGCCATTCTAATTACAACATAGACATATCTGAGACAGCAATGATGGCTGGGCATCCCAAAACGGAGTCAGGAAACACCGTTTCACGGTTATTCTTTTAAAGTTCACCAGTCTCCAAAATAATTAGATGTAAATCTTTTGTATGTAGGGTCAGCAATGAATAGGCACATTTAATACAACCCCACCACAGCAAATAGTCTCAGCCTACAGACATCTTAAAAAAAAGTTACATTGAGTAAACATTTCTTAGAGAGTCCAGAAACTTCAAAAGAACTTATATTAAACCACCTAATGGTCATCATAATAGAACTTCGTGAGGTCTTAGTGTTATCCTTCCAGCTGATAAATCTCTGTGCAGGGTAATGCTGAGAGTGACAGTGTCACATATTTGTGGAAGCGAGGTGGAATCTGACCTGCCATTCGTTACACTATCCACTGATTTCTTTTTCTTTAGTTTTATATCTGCTCTGGTCTTTGCCTGTAATATGACTCTGCCTGAACACTGCTGATGATGCCTGTGTGCAGGTGTCAGGAACCGGATCTGAACCAGGGGCCTCTTCTGTAGCTGCAATGGTTCTACCTGCTGAGCCACCTTGGAACCTTGGATAGCTCCGTGCCTGATCTCCTGGGTAATCCTCAGTTTAACCTAGTTTCTGCTGAACTGCTTGCTCCTCCCTTGAACTTTCTATTCAAGCCATGTCTCTGCGCCTCCTGTTTGCCAGATTATTGTGCTCCTGCCAATATCTTGTGTCCTTGCTCCTCCTGTGATACAATCCTCTCATACTGCTACCCGTGTACCGACCTTTGGCTGCTGATTCCCCGACTACTCTCATCGTCTTCTGCTTCATACCCGAAAACCTTTGGCTGCTGACCTCGGCTTGTTCACTGACTACGCTTCTGCCTGCTCCTGTACTTCTACCGTCTGCTTGTGTACCAAACCCGGCCTGTTATACCACAAATTTGCCTGCAGTTTCAGCTACTGGATTCTGAGCCTGATCCCAGATCGTGACAGCAGGGTCGTCTTTAAGGCGGGGTAAAAGGGGCAGTTGTTTAATGCATGTCTTCCGATTAATATCAATGAGCCAGAATCTGCTCACAAACACATGCAACTTGATTTATGCACATTAAAAAAAATTGCACAAAAACGTACATCAAAAACACGCATAGAAACACGCAAAAACGCTGTCGCTTAGGTGTGAATCCAGCCTAAGGGCCTGTTCACACGACGTCCGTTTTCTGTGCTGACCTGATCCGTACGCTCCTGCACTAAAAATGCATCCCAATGTATCCCTATGTGTTTTATGGGCTACAGTTCTCACATGCGCAGTCCGTCCAGGTTACAACAGAAAAAATACTGCATGTCACATTTTGTACGGTTAGGAAACAGTCTGGAAAACGCGGCACAAACGCAGCAAAACACATAGCACCGCGTCTGCAGATCCGCACCTGATCAGGACCTGATAATCATGTGAACAGGCCCTTAGAGTGTAGGAGCGTAATATCAGCAGTAAAGGATTAAACACAACAACTTTGGTTAACAAAAGAGTGTATCACACCCATTAAGGTTTATTTATGTTAAAAAGTGTTAACAGCAGGATGTTTGCATAAATAAAGATTGCTTAGTGATTAAATGGCAATTGGAAGTAATATTCTACTACAACAGGGCTGCAGTTACAATAAGATGCTTTCATTTGATTCATCCTTATTGGCAAACTGATTCTAGAAGCCATCAGTAACAGCCACACTATCCATCACATTAACTGCATGCATATGCTCAGCTAGTTTCCACCAACACGAGAGAAAAAAAACCTGATTTATATGAGTCAGAATTTAACCCGAATCTCTCATATTTGCTAGGTGTAGATATTGGCGATCTTTTACATTCCCTCACATACTGCCTTACATTTGTTCCCAACCTTTCTTATACCTGACTACCCTTTTTAGAAGTCAGGACTATGTGAACAGAGCAGTTCAAATGATAGTTAACAAACAAATACAACAGGGTGCGAGAGACACACTGGGTAACTAGTGGAAGGATTCTATATTTCTCCATGTTTGCTCTAATCCATGTGCAGAAACTCTGTGGAAAGACAGCTTGGCTATGAAAGGAAGGTCCAAGAAAGGCTCCTTATGTCTCTGTTGTGGTTTTTGGGAAGAAATTCCCTTTACATGGTGAAGCCTGGAGAGGCAGACAGATAGACAGACACATAACTACAAACATACTGTGTGCTGGCCACCTTGAAAGCACTGTGCTGTATTTGTACTGTATTTTCTTTGGTGGAAATGCTGCCTATTTCCATTTAATCCTGAAATACAAAAAACATGGGATGTGGCTGTTTACACTTGAACTATTGTATAGAATCTTGCAGCCTACACTAAAACCTCCAATAGAGGCTGACTACCCCAAGCAACAGGGCAGCAAATCTGCTAACATAACAATCTGAAGAGGAAGAGATGATCTAGTGGCAGAGAAGAGTCAACACTGTGTGGAACACAGGAGAAGAGGTGACTGCAATGTACTTTGCTTCAGGTCAGTCGTTCACTCGGCTGCCTACGGCAGCTTACTGAATAGACCCATTAGTGTTCTTTGAATTTGTGTTATTTTCTTTTTGCATGTATTGATGATCATTTGTGTACAGATTGTTTCTGTTGTTTTTGCACTGTCTGTTCTTCTTTCTGTGAAACTAATGTAGAATAATGAGAGGCCATTTTTGGTACAAGAACAGGTCCACGATAGTTAAAAGGAGCTCACCCCATTGGCTCCAATACATTTACCCAAAATAACGACATTTCCTGGTATGCTGGAATTTTGCTCATCTCTAGTGGGAGCTGTGGGGACAATTGAATGAAGAAGAAGTAAGAGCAAACACCTTATTGTACCTGCTATTCTGCAGCAGACTTTGTTTTGTATAAATAGGTTTCCTTTAAATCCAAAAATGACAGATTACAATCCTCTTATTTTAGCATTACGAAAACAATACAGATAAAATAAAAACTTGTAGTTATGGCTAAGAACCTTTTCAGAGAATTTAGGTAAGAAAGAAAAGTATAGGATGGAAAAGTAGTCGGTTGAGCTGCCAAGTCAAGCATAATGATATAGTCACAGTTTTTAGAAAATTTCTGTCTTATGTGAGCCAAAGCCGGTAAGGAGCTTTTAAACGGACACTATTTTATTCTTCATTGCATACTGGAGGTTCCCACAGGACCAATGAACTTCAGTACTAAAATCTAAGCAATACTGATTTAACTAGATTTCTATATTGGAATTACATTTTTCTTTCCTATCTGAAAATATGGCAAATGTGAAAATCATAAAATGCTGACTACAATTGTTTTGTTTCTTCTGTACTTTTTACATTATTTATAAACTTCTACCAATATCAATTATTTAAAGTGTGCAAGGCATTATAAGGAATGGTGGGACAAAAGACCTATACACAAACCATACCAGCAGAAAGAAAAATAAACCTCAACCCCCTATTGTTACTTTTGAATACAGAGGCTGTTTTAATAACTTTGGAATATCAAATAAAGTTAGTAATACTTTGAAAGGTTTGAGTGTTTATATTTGGTAACTAGTGAAACCATAATTACCCGACAACTTTCGTCAGAGGTGCCCGTTCAGTGTGTGCTGGGGATGTTCGGTGTTAGGCGGGACGGAGCTCTTGTTCGCACACCTAGCTCATCTGGCGCCGAAACCGGAAGCTACCCGACAGTTTTACAGCTGTTAGGAGATATACTGGCCAAGTCATGTATATAAAACAGCTTTAGTGCATGTTTAGATTTGGGATGTCATGGCTGAGCAGCCTGCTTCAGGTTACTGCACAACATTTCATGGGGAATAAGACCAAGACCCTGCTTTGGTTATTAAAAATATACGGTTAGTTGTCATTTCTGTGATTATGCTCATTGTAGTGGTGTATAATTGTTTTGTTTGAGTTTTAGAACACAAAGATGCATTGACATGTGCTTACATTCACCCAAAGTTTTATTGCTGTCTCAATATACATACCGAAAGAAAAAACTGCTTTTAGACAGCAAATTACCTTAATATCAAACAGAAATTGGCAGAAAGTGAACAAAGCATGTCCCTTCAAGGCAAAAATATAATAAAGTTATCAAGGTACTTAAGAACCCTTTGAAACCCAATACCAGCTCAAATACCCAATGAAACGGTGGGAAAGCTTTCCTGAACAAGTGGCAATACAGTCAATACTGTCCACTACTGTCTACAAATCCACTGGAAGCAATTGGTGTCACTGCTTTCATGGTTGATGTTCCTCTATAAAGAACCATAGAGTATACAATAATGTTATACAGGGAATCCAGAAATGAATTTCAAATTTCACACATAAAGATCTTATTTATGTATAATTTGCACCTTGCCCATTTTTATATACTAACATGTAAGTTATTCGCCAGATCAAGACATCCACTGCCCCCCAAAGAGCATGGATTCCCCAAGTATTGGGTATATTTTAAGTATCTTAGTCCTCAATAAAGTATAACATCAGATATATAAGGGACCATTGTTCTGCACCTCTATCTGCAACTGTAGCATCAATATGCAATCATATGTCTAAAGTTTCTACCATAAAACAGCAGTAGTTGAGAAGGAATTGACAATTACTCATACCCGGGATAGTTATTGTGTATCTGTTGCAGGTGATGAAGTGTTATGTGTACAAATCAAGCTATCATTCACAAGCCATTATTTGAAATAATATAGGCTACTCCACATAAATTCCATTGATATATAAGTGGACATTCCCCTATTGAAAATAAGGCTCCCTTTCAGCTCAAGACCAATAACACAGTCTCACCTGTTATCGTTCAAAAGTTAGTTGTACATCTGCATCCTGGTTGAATATGTTCTCACAACTCTTTCTCTCTAGATGCCTGCAAGGTATCCAGATATGTGTAAGAGCCTTTCACGGGTATTGCAGCAGGGGAATAGAAGCGACCGAGAAGGGCATAATATCAGGGAAATACCTCTGAACAAGTGTCGATGGGTATTCTTTGGGAGGCTCATAAAGCCATAATTAGGGGAGAGTTAATTGCCCAGGGTTCCAAGATTAAGAGAAAAGCAGGCCCAAATCTTATAATGTCTTATATTACCCTGGTCTCCAAAGAAGGAAATTGGTCTCTAAATGTCCTAATTATTATCCTCTCCTCTGAGTTTAAGGAGGATCCAAACTTGTAAAGGGAGAACACAAGCAAAGAGAGCACAGGCATTAAGGCCTTGTTCACACCAAATGCAGACCAGATCCGGTCAGGTTTCTGCACATGCAGTGTAGTGGGTTGTGCCGCATTTTAGACGCGTTTTGGATGCGTTTTTGATGCCTTTAGGGCCGGTTTTGGTTAAAAAAAAAAAAAATTTCAGGCACTTGCATGCGTTTTTGATGCGTTTTTGCATTTTAGATGCATTTTTGATGCGTTCCAGACCAGATCCAGAGCAGGTAAAATAGGGCTTGCCGCATTTTTTTCATCCGGTCTGGATCTGGTCTGGATCCGCACGCTGCGATGTGAACTGGATGTAACGGACTCAACCGCTGACTCACCTGATCCTCGTTCCAGCGCGGCCAGAATCGCCGTCGGAACTTCGTGACGTCAGCCGCGACGTCACGAAACTCCTCCCACACTCACTTCTTAAAGCCGACGGTTACACTTGCCTGGCGTTCGAGCAAGTGTGAAGACGCCAGGCAAGTTCCCCGTCTCAACCCACCGAACCTCTGCTGCTTTTGGGCCGGCCAGAGCCCTCCAAAACCGCCATCCCAGCAATACCCGACCTCCCTCCTCTGTGGGTGTCAGTCTTCTTCCACCACTCTATCCTGAGCATTCAGCAAGGACATCTCAGCCGGACTGCAGTTCCACTAACTAACCACTGGAGGGCACCAACTTACTCCTGCCATTCCTCTCCACAGAAACAGCAAGTAGTCATTTCAAAGACATTGTTTTCACATATGCCTTCATCACTATAGGACTGTGTATCAAGATAACCTGCTAACAATCCTGACTGTTGCATTCCATAAACCCACCAATCAAGGACTGCTCCCCTGAATAAAAACCTCAGCTTAACTTTAGCTCCAGTATTTCCAATTCACTTCCACCATCAACACTATTAAAATTCTGTGGCATAGTATTTCACCCCTGCTTCATACTTCTGCAGCTGTGATCCTCTACCATAACAGACCTGTGGGGTCTGGTCGTTACACTGGAGGTCAAAATACCATAGGAATACATTGGACGCAGTTTTGATCCGGTCTGCACCTGCTCTGGTCCGGATCTGCTCCGCGCTTGGTGTGAACAAGCCCTAATACTTTTGTAAAATTTTGTTTTAATGAAGGAAAAAATATTTTTCCTTCTAAAAACTGACCTTCCAGGATGGTGTGGATGCTTCATGTGCCATCTAAGACAGGTCAGAGCAAAAACGTAGGTGACTGAGACAAGACTTCTTTTCCTAAGGTGGGAAGGATAAAAATAAGTAAAATGAATATTCTACCCAGGATGCTGTTCTTTTTACAAATGCTCCCTACAGTTATTTCTAGGCAGTTTTCCTTATGGCTCAAAACCTGTTGCAGACTTTTATGAGGAAGGGAAGGGCCAAAATTACGTACTCCATAGAGCTAGATTCGGAAAGCCAAATTTGAAGCTTTATTATAATGCTATGACAATGCTCTGTACTGTTAACTGAAACATGAAAACCAAAGAGAAACATTGGGTTTCCCTGGAGAAATATATGGCAGGACATAACTTTTAACTTGCACCATGGCTAGCTTGTAAGCATAGAAGATTATTGGAACACTACTTGCCCCTTACCTGTAATCACTGCGGGTTTGGGATGTACTAAATCACAAACACCCCCCAATCCCTACTTGGTCTCTCTTAGCAGGGTTTCAGTGGTTCAGCCCAGGTGAGGGCTGCTTTTTTTTGAGCCATGGAGGGCTGACAGGATTCTGAGGTATAGTAAACTTACAGTGAATGGTAAGTTTAAATATTTGGCATAGTTGAGAGAGGAATGGGGATCCTTTCCAACGGATATCTCGAGATACACATACCTACACCAGAAACTTATGGAATGTTAGACTCACTTACTGAAAATAAATATGCCTAGTGCAAGAAGCTGACATCAAACCCTTTTCAATTGTTTACAAACTTCTCCTTTAATTAGAATCCCTTCAGGATCCATATTTTCTCTGCAGACGGGAAAGAGAGTTTGGGACATAGATCTAGAAATCTAAAATAGTGTCAGGAGTGCCAATGTTTTGGCAGAAGAACGAAGTGGAACTCACTGGCAGGAAATGGCCTGAAGCGTCCGAAGGCAGAGGTACAAAAGGGTTAATCCAAAGAAAAGTCAAGTCCAATCCGAGTCGAGGCAGGCAGCAAAGGTTCAGGGGCGAAAGGAAGTCCAAGGTCGGCAACAGGAGGTCCAGATAAAGGAGGTCAGGAAACAAAGCAAGGCACATGTACAGGGAGCTAGGAAATCACACCACATGATGAGATAACTCAGCAACAAGCCAGAGCTCTGGCCAGGTTTTTATAGCCAGGGGGTGTAAATCCGCCCCCCTGTCACCGAGGCAACTAGGAGGCTTCTCTCCACGAGAGCCAATGGCAGGCGAGAGGTGGTATGGGTGTGTATGGGAACCTCCCCCAGCTAGGTCCACACCTGAGGCCTAAACAGGTGCAGGCACACTATGCACGTGCTCTTGGGGACGCGCGCAGCCTGCGTACTGCGCATGCGCACGACTCGCGCATGCGCACCTGCAACCCGGGCGCCAGTGGTTCTGCCAGGCTGGAGGGAGACCGGTACCCTGCGCCGTGCCCGCTGACCCTGTGGGGAGGCGACACCCCTGGTTTCCTGACAAATAGCCAGATTGGTACATGTATTCCCTTTTAGCTGCAAAATGCAGGAAGTCTGTTATAAACGGCATTCTACATGGCACAGAGTGGCAGTTAAGCTCATCTCAATGGAGGGGATATGTGGGGATGTGAGGCAATTGGGGAGCACTAGAAGAGTGCCCCAAATGTGAGGCAAGAGTACTAGAGTACTGTGGGGATGTGAGGCAATTGGCAATTGGGGGGCACTAGAAGAGTGCCCCCAACCTGGACTAAACCATGGCTGGCACAAGACTAGACTGATCCTATGGCAATTCCCTCGAGTATATAAGCACTAACCCAGCAAGCAACACGGGTTGAGAGAAACCCAGTGATTGGCTGGTGAATGGCAAACACACTTACAGTGTCCTCCATTGGATGCCCCACACTGCAGCAGAGTCACACTCCACCCAGGTAGGTACAATCAATGCCAGAACACGTGGAATTAACTGACTACAGCTGTGGCAATCATTATATTTCTAGTAGCCACCTCACAAAAGGTGATGGGGGCTATAAGATTATGGAAAATAAGAGGTGGGCCTATATACTGAAGGATCAGTATGATGTTTTATAGGATATAGGAGCTCTTTGGATATATTTTATTTCAATAGATGCCAATAAGGGCCTTGATTCTAGATAGACGGCAAAATAACAACCACTTACACGTTATCTTTGCTGCTTAACTATAGGCATTCATATCACGGATGGTGATGCGTGTTTATTGGCTGGCTTTGTTAATATTTTAGTTTGACAGGTGGAAAGGTCATGCATAACAGATATGCCACCCAATGCAGTGAGCTTTAAGAATGACGCACACTGAAGTGGAATGGCATTTTCAGGGGTAAATGACGTTGGTATTTAGCGCTGAGGGGTACAGACAGTGATCTTTATGTATTAGATAGATATATGTATTTATTTCATTAGACACATATCTGCTAAACAATGGTCAGATTGTGAAATGTATTTCACTTTTTTCTGTGAATTCTAATTGATGCTAAAATAAAGATTAAAAAAAAACACAATACAATTAACAATAAATTAACCTAACAGCTTAATACTTAAACGTGTACCATAAATTATCATGCTTCAATAATGCAATGTAATCCTACTTAGTGGTTACTAGATGGAGCAGATCACAAAGGGTATATAATTATCCACCTTATTTATGTTAGCACAATATCCAACTCAGATTATTCATGCCATCTGGTTATTCAGCAGCCCTTTATGGGGGAAATCAGCAATTACCTATTCCATCAATGCTTATTCTAAAGTGTAACACCCCAGTGTTACACACAATACTATAATTTGGGCAGTGGCTAAACAGGGCCATAGAAATTGAAACATTGACAAATGTATAATGACGTCGTGTAGAGGCCTATCATAACTGCTCTTTAGGGCCCAGTCATAAAGTGTGCTAAATTAAATTAATGAATTAATTAAAAGGGAGATACAGTCGCTTGGGGGACATGGTTTGTAATTCAAATAAAAAAAGAACAAAAAGAGAAAACAAAAACAAAATATTCCCTATTTACTATATTCATAAAATAAAAATAAAACTTGAAGTGCCATTAAGACCTGGGGGGCATGTTGTCTGGGGTTCCCATATCCATCTACATTTCTCTTGCAAGATTTTCAAGATTTTTGTTTAAACAGTCAAATCTACCCCTATGTTCAAATACAAAGCGTTGTGCTACAGGAGATTTCAGACTGTATGTTTGAATATCTTATAGGTGGTCGTGAAGACACTTTATTACTATTCTAATGATTTTGCCTATGTAAAAGGCACCAGAGGTGGATATCAAGATGTACACCACACCTTGAGTCTCACAATTTATAACTCCATAACATCTAAATTACTGAAAGGTCAACAACATTAGTGCATTGCCCCTCAATCATATATTTGCAATACTCACACCTACCACATTTGGTGACACCCACATTCTCAAGGAACTGTACCAAACTATCCAAATGGATTTTACGTTTCTATATCTATATATAAGGGATGCACCGATACCAGTATTTTGTTATCGAGTATGAGTACCAATATTTTTCTTCTGGTACTCGCCGACACCGAATACCGAGTACTGGAAGTCCCATTCAGGAAGCTGGGCGGCGTGTAATGTCTCGCCACCTGGTTTTCTGATTAGCCTGGAAGCCGGGCACCATGTAAAGACTCGCCACCTGGCTTCCCGATTAGCACGGAAGCCATCCCCTTGCTTCTCGTCACTAGGTGATGAGAAAGCATGGAGCTGGCTTTCTGGCCAATCAGGAAGCCGGGCGCTGTGTAATGACAGAGTGCCCGGCTTCCTGATTGGCCGGGAAGCTGGCTCCATGCACCCTCTTCATGAGGTGACGAGGGAGCATAAAGCTGGCTTCCGACCAATCAGAAAGCATGGCGCCACGTCATTACACTGCGCCTGGCTTCCTGATTCGCCAGCTTCCGACCAATCAGGAACCCTGTGATGACGTGCTGCCCGGCTTCCTGATTGGCAGGGAAGACGGCTCCATGCTGTCTCGTCACACTGTCCTATCCACCTACATTGTATGGGGCTCTGACCCAGCCTGGATTCTGACACTGAGCTCCCATTTCCTTTGGTAATGCGCAATTCGAACTACTGGCTACTGACCCTGGCTGACACCACACTGTGAGTAGTTCCTTTCATTATTATTGTACTGCTACTCCTATTCTGCTTACACCTGCTCATCAGGACTCTGCATCCCGGCTGCGAGATTCCCATCTGTCTCTCCACCTGACAACGGGATAACAAGACTACCGTTCAGGAAATTGGAGTGACGGCTGGGACTTCTTGGCAGGCCTAACAGTATTGGGCTAGGCATCGTAGCATTTGGGCGAGTCCAATACTCGCCCAAATAATCGGCACCGATACCGATACTAGTATATATAATACTTGCCAATGTGAAATGTCACCACCTCGTCATTGACTAAAAAATACCAATGTCTCTGGCAAATATCGCGTATTTGGTTACAAGTACCAGTTATTGCAAACACAGTTGTGTGCTGTCATGACTTATTTTTGACCCTCTGATATGCTATACTAAGCCATTATTTTTGGAATCTCAAAAGCCAGCTTCGTTTTCAAAATACACCCAGCGTCTACAATTTCTATGGACTCTTAAGTATTGCCCTATTGGTATACTCTTCTAGGTTTAGAATGAAAACTTTTTGCATGTAGTAGATTGTTTGTAGAGGTTGTTTTTCTATACATTTTAGTAATTAGTGAACCATCATTCCCTATTTTGGTGGTTAAGTCGAAAAATGTAACCATTTTGTTGTCACCTGTACTTTTAGATTGAAATAATTTCAGCCTAATCACTCCCACAAATTCTTCTATTTCTTTCTTTTTCCCCAACCAAAGGATGAATATGTCATTGATGCACCTGAGAATTTTGGACAGGTACATCAAAAATATGTAAAGTGTAAATTCGTGAACAGTGGGTTCTCTCACTCGCCAAGATGTAAATTGACATACAGGTGCACACATTGCAGTTCCTTGGGCTTGACAATAATACTTACCATCAAAATGTTTCTTGGGAGACTGCAATGTTATCCAACAATTGGATAGTATGCTTCACACTGAAAGGAAGGGCAGCTACAAATGATTGTAAAATTCTATCAATTACTTCTTCATTTAAATATTCAATTCTATTCTTCATTTAGACCCAAAATGTTGGGTTTTCCTGGGGAACTTCTCACTGATTTATATACCTATGGAACCCCATAGAATGTTGGAATTCTGGGATGTTGTGCCTTTGCACAGTATTTTTTTTAATCAACCTTCCTCTCACAATGAGCAGTTATCTCATATAGGTAACTGCAGTCATTTTTCTAATAGCATCCTTTGAGCCTCTGAGATTTTATATGGCAACATATTAATAATTTTCATATCTGTGTCTACTCCCATTTCTCCATTTTGTTCTGTAAGTACTGATCCATCGCATACCTCTTTGGACTTGGACCCACCAGTGGGTATATTCCTTGTGTCACATTCCCATATAATCCCCCTCTCCTGTTACATGCATCCCGAGCCCCATATTCAGCCCTCTTCTAAATTCTCCTCCACCCTCTCTTATTCCCAACCCGTTTTTTTTTTCTTGTGCTCCATGCACTCCACTTATATTGCCAAATGACTGCGACCAATCTCACTCAGTACAACAGTGCCCTTCCAATTCTTCTACCACTTGCAAAACATACTGTAACATTTTTAGTGTCCTTTGCCTTATTACTTAAGGTCCTGCTATCCTCCGATGTTGAATAACTTTTAGTGCTATTTTTCTTTAATCCTCTTGCTATTCAAAACTGCTCCAATTATATATCCTGCCAGAGACATAAGCTTAGCTATCACACTCTAATTTGTGTTCTGTATTACTTAGAAGAAGGCATATATTTTCCTCCAAATAATTTAAAAAGACCTAATATTCCACCAAAATACACAATTTTCTCTCCTTTATTTTCTCTCCTTTATTTTAATTAGCAATCTTAGCATTTCTTTCTATTGTATATTATTTTTCTTTAATTCTCTATCCTTCTTCTGTACTGCTATCTCATAAATTTGAATCCATTTTCAAGTACTATGAATAGCAGTGATGAGAGAGGCCAAAAGGCTTGACCTTAAAACATAGAACAAACAACAATAATATGGTCTACAAATACTTCAACCTGGAGTCTGCAGTAATATACTAAATATACATGCCTAAAGAAAAAACTGCTTTCAGACCACAACGGATCTTAGTCTAAAACAAACAATGTCAGCAAAACATTCAGCTGAATATTACCAAACAAGCCTTTTCTCCCTCAAAACTGTTTATTGTACAAAAATATAATAAAAGACATGTGGCTATATTGCTGGTGATTAAAGATGGGTCCTCACCATAGGACAATTTTTTTCTTTAATAAAAGACTGTGTCGCGGTGTGTGTGTTTTATTTACAGTGTTTACTTATTTTGTGAATGAGTAAGTTATTCACAAAGGGTAGGCTGGATATCTGGGATCCCCCCCCCCCTTTTTTTTTTAAAGAGGGCTTCTAAACTCCAATAAATCATCTTCTCTTGGGGACCAGATGTTTGCAGTCTGTCCAAAGCCCTGCAAAACAAAAGTTGAGAAATATTTTTAGGTAAGCTGTGTGAATGGGGTCTTTTCAAATTGCACTGCAAAAATGGTAATACACTAAAATTGATACCAGACCCCCTCATGCCTCTCCCCCTTTTCTGGTCAGCCATGCTGCATGCTCAGATGAGGGTATAATATTGATTTTTTATTGCGGGGGAGCCCACTGTTACTCGCCTTTTTTGTGTGGGGTTTCCCTTTAAAATACATTCCACACCCTCATCAAGAATACGAGTCTGGTGTGGGACTTGGGGGCTTAACCCACACCAATTTTCTTTTTTTTTTTGGGTGGGGTCCAGCTTAAACATCTTTATCTGACCTCTATCTAGAATAAGGTTATGGTATAGATTCTGTGAAAACAAAAGATGGCATGGAAATATCATTTAGTCAAATGTCACTTTTGCTGTAGTGCACTGTATGCATCGTTCAGGCGCGTCACTTTACAGGCAGGCTTAGGGCATTCCACAGAACTGAACCCAGGTATGTTTAGCTCATCACAAGTAGGGAGGAATAGGAGTAGCCTTTATGTAATCCTGCTATCATTTCCTTAGCTGTCACCCTAGGCTTCTCTGTTACCTAACTGTGGAATGTATGGGGTCTTCATACACCAGTCTTTGTACGATGCCCATTCATCAGTCAAGTAGTAACTGTGTTCAATTCCTTTCATTTAAAAAATACCTGTCTGTTTGGGACTGATGAAGTCCAACGTCTTTATGAATCCTTGTAAAATAATTGTAAGTCTTTTAAACATCAAAATCTATCCTTCCAGGGTGATTTGAAATCTAATTTGATCAAGCTATATTTTATTTCAACAGCATTCTGTTGGGAACAACAGGTAACCCAATTTTGTTATTTTTGTAACAGGTCTGGTCAGCCTCACACCTGAATTGACTATATTGACTGTAAACCTCATTACTTTGCCTTCAAGATTTATTTATTGTAGAAGTTGACATCCCATACGTTCCTCTATGCATAGAATTAATCTCATGATTATTTTTGTTTATGCTTTGCGTTTAGCTTAGGAGCACCTGTTTTCTGCCATACCTTAAAAACATACTGTATTTGTAAGTTTGTGCCTTTAGTTTGTAAATACTTCACATAGCATGACAATGCTATAGAAATTATCATCTCTAATGGTGCTGGGGCTATTACTAACAGATGTTTCCTAACCTGTAAAAGACAAATAAATACATGAATGAATACATAAACATAGCATTAGCCACTTGCCAAATATACATAGCAGAACAATGCTATGGAAATGGTAATCGCCATTGGTGCTGATGCTAATACTATAGTTGTTTTCTACTGCGAATCAGCAAACACACTGGTCAGTGCTGGGCCTGTGACAGAACCAGCTCTGACCAGTGTGTTTGCTGATCCTCATTGGTTGGCTTGGCTGCGTGGATACCAGATCTTTCTGATCCTCTTGGCTTGGCTACGTGGATACCAGATCTCTCTCTCTGGGCCTTCTGGATTCCCCTATTGTCCCCGGGTCAAATGATCTTTGATGCCTGGTAGTTGAAGGAGGGTGCAGATGGAGTATGGCCTGCCCCTGGATGCATATATGTATCACCAAATACAGTAAAGTCTGATGAAGCAGACCTTATTCTGTGAAACGTGTCACTACCACTACTGTTTGTTTTTGGCTGTGATGCAGTACCACATCTAGCTCTCATCTTGGACACCTATATTTATAGGATTGGACAACGTGTAATATATATACCGTGGACTACAAAACTCTGTATAGATACAAGGATGATCTGATGTTGGTAGAAGTATACTAAGCTGGGTTATTTTTCTACATGCTGATGTTATGACTGACTTTTTAAATCGTTAATAAAAATGTATATTTTTTTACAGATTGTTGCAGTGGCGTAACAACCGGGGGGGCAGGGGGGGCGCCGTCACGACCCCCGCTAAACAAAGCCATGGCTCCCTCTCTCTGACACGATCACCCGGCTGTCATCGGGCGGCCGCTCGCTCTTCCGAGGCCACTGCGAGCGGCCCTCTACAGTGCCTGATTGGGGGGCGCGTCTGCCTGATCCAGCCAGCAAGCCCGGATCGCATAGCGGCGATCC
>NW_017306606.1:998943-1003719 GCF_000935625.1 Nanorana parkeri
CATTGCCCCTGTACAACAACCAGATATTGCCATTCCCTGGGAGATGTGTGTGTGTGTGGGGGGGTGTTCAGGGACAATGATGGCATGCTTGGACTTGTAGTTCCTCAGCTGTCACTGTATATATGTGTGGGGGTGGGGGGTACAGTTCTAGTGGATGTTTATATAATATGGGGGGGTGAAAAAAAATGTTCTGCCCCGGGCGCCAATAACTATGGCATAACCTGGATTGTTGTAAATAAAGTAATAAATAAACATAGCATTGTCCACTAGACAACCCAGTGCTATTGGCTTAATCTTGTCTAAAAGACAGTCAGTTACAATGTGTACCACTCACTAGCTTGAAAGAGATAGGAAAGCATATATGTATATAATTATTTTTCAGCAAAAGTGTCAGTTCTCCATACTGACATCTACATAGAACATGAGAACAGCAAATTGAATTATTTTTGTACCTAATATCTGGGTAAACTTCCATGTAGTTTAGTACAGAAACCCAGCGATAGGAGTAAAAATAAAATATGAGTTACTAACAAAACTGAACAAGTCAATTAATTAAGGGTGTACCAGTAAGTGAATAAATATTAAGGCAATAAGACAACATTATGTCACATTTTGTAAGCATGCACAAAAGCATTATGCTGCATATAAAGATGAATGTATGTTGTGGTTTTGCTGCTGTTATTTTTGTATTTGCAACAACAAAGGTTTATTGTTCAGTCATAAATCAGAAATAGACCTATCTTATCTGCTTTGATTTAAATATGCAGATTTATTACAGGATTAAGGATTAAAGTTGGAGCCATGAGGCTTTTTTAGATCTGCCTACTTAATGACAAACCCAAAAATTATTTTACAAATCTACCTTTGCATATCATATACTGATCACTACAGTGTGCATTCCAAAAGCTACTCAATGTATTCCTTTGCCTATCTCAACAGATGCAAATGACAGTGAACCTCTATTTACATGAGCAAGAAAAGTGGATCCACTAGAGACAATATAAGAGTGTTTCTCTCTAGGGCATCATAAGTTAAAAGAAAAGTCCACTTTTCTGACCATGTTTCATATTACACCCATATGAAATATGATCACATACCCCAGCCCCCCACTTACCTAAATAATGTGGGATCTTCTCCCCAAAGGCTTTTGTTTGGATTTTAAGTCAGTGTGGATTTGTGTGGCTCTGTCCCACACAGCCGCTTCATCCATTCACAGGATCTGTGAATGGAGAGACTACAAGTCCCATCCGCTACAATGGCAGAGTGACTCACCCCCCCCCCCTCCATCCCCTCCCCCCCGCGTTTCCCGGCCCCCCCTGCCAATCCCCGGGCCCCTCTGCCCCCCTTGCGGGCCTGGGACTGGCATCTCGGGTGTCGGTGGGATGGAGAGTGGAGAGCGGAGAGCCTCGGTTCACCAATCTCAACCCCGCACTATGGGACCGGGAGTGATGCAGATTACATCACTTCTGGTCCCATAGCTGTCATTGCTCGGCTCCTAAAGCCAAGCTATAAGCTATTGAAGTGCGATCTGCACTTAAATAGCTTATTTAGAATATAAAAGGTGACACTAGGAGTCTTTTAGACCCCCAGCATCACCTTAAAGAGTACCTGTCACTGCCAATATGCTATTTCATGGGGGGCTTGTAAGCTCCCTCATGTGATAGCAATTAAAGTAAAGTAAAAAAAATAAACAGTTTTAAAAATAAAATTAATTAAAATAAATGTAAAAATAATTTTACATTTTTTAAAAAGTATTTTATTGTGTTTTGGGGCACTAAATTTAACAAGTGTATTTTTAACTAAAAAATGCACTTAAATCGCATACCAAACTCCCCTCTTCGTTCAATGGCACTGCAGCCACATACCCCCAACTGCAGTGTAATCAGACATGTGGCAAAACATTGCCTGTGTTTTGATTCAGCGTGAATGCAAAAAGATAGAGCATGCAGCATTTATTTGCGTTCTAACTGGACCAGAACGCAGGCAATGTTTTGTCACACGTCTGATCACACTGCGGACGAGAGGCGTGGCTGCGGTGACCTTAATGTACCGCCACGCCCCACCCAGAATGAAAGGGGGGGAGTTTACTGTTTGATTGCTGTGCGTTCCAGCAGCTACCGCTCTGGAACGCACCGCAATTGGTGTGAACAAGCCCTAACACCTCCAGGGGTGCTTGTGCAGCCAAAACAACAGGGCCCCTTTCACAATATCACAACCAGCATGTCATACTGTAATGTATGAGGCAGGCTCACACCCGGGCACAGGTTTCCAAACCCGTATTTTCCGGGTGAATCCCAGACCGGTGGCAACCCTACCTGTAATGTCTTCATTGGCTACCAAGAGGACCTCTGGGTACCACTGGCTTGTAGGCACTTCATTCATTCCAAAGCACTTGACCAACAAATCATGATATTAATATCTAAAAAGCATACATTACGCTGTGCAGAGCAATGGAGAACAGCATGTGTTGTGCACATAAACTATTATCTTTTTGTGTATCTAGGCCTACAAGATGCAAAGGAGCTTGCATGTATACAGTGTATTTAAAAAACCAAATCTGGAAGCAGACCAAAACAAATATGTTTCACTTAAGAGCAATATACACATACAAGTGTATAAGATCAGGTTGATTTAAGTGATCATCTGCATGTTTTTTTTTAAATATATACTGCATTCTATAGAAGTGAGAAAACATCAGAATTTCCCAGTGAGGAATGAAACAAATGCATATACAAACAAAGACCACTAGAAGGCAATGTGAGGCTTTCATGTTTCCTGGAGGAAAACAGAAGAGCGATGTGTTTATATATGACAAGCATCTATTGCCTGTCTGAAATACCTCACAGCTCTAGTTATCTGGCTTATGTGCAAGTAACAGACACACAGAAAATACCAATTTATTGTATGTTAAATTGCTCTGTGTTACTTGCAACTCAGGAAGGAATACCAGTCCTTGATAAGGAATTTCATAGTTTATATGATATTTGAGCATCTAAGTGTCATCGTGCTTAACAGACACACAATTTAAAATAGAAATAGCATGGGTGCATTGTGACCTTTATTTACTAATGGGCCTTTTTATTTTCCATGTACTATTATAGTTACTATGTCTGAGTGTCACTTTATTAAAATAAGGTCATTTGTGGGATGCTGCACATCATTCTGACACTCACTAAGCATATATTGGATGTACAGTAATGCTTAATATAATTCCTCAGTACTGCATGTATAACCTAATAATGCTTGAGGAGATTTTCAGGAAGACTGAAATTCTCTTTCTGTTCAGATTCTTTCCCCAGGTTCTGTGCTAATTGGGTTAGAGATCTATAAATGCAGGTTTCATCATAATCACAATCTACTTCTGAAATTGGGTATTATGGGCTGACTTTAGGATGCCAAGCCTTTTACATAACCGTAGGTCTGGGGTGGCACCTTGTTCTAATTTTACTCGGCAGCAGGCACCTTACTTGGCATTACTAAAAATGAAACAATGCTACTTTATTGCATCTTATTAATGATTACTGCTACTAATGTGCATACTATTAAGCATCATCATTGATATACTGCATTAGATTTTCTGCCTAGTTTGCTTTTTACCAGACATTATTGTTGGCGTGCTGATTCAAATAGGTGTTTCTGCCAATGATGTACAGCTATTAGTGGTGGGAACTATAATAAGTATTACTTAATGGATTATCACTGTTAATAATAGTGTCTTACAAGGAATAACTGCGGATAATTGGCATTTTGCTGGGCTTCCCTGCTGTTGTAATCTTGGTGTAGCTGCTATTCATTTGCATACTGGGTCAGTTTAACTCAATGTATTGTGATTTTGTTTCACAACTGTTTATTATCTGCTTATCTTATTGGTGTGTCTTCAACCGCTCCACATATACATACTATGGGCAAGCTTACAGTTTTACTGACCTGCAGTACTAATTGAGACTAGAAAACAGCTGAATAGTTTGAAAAGTATCTAAAGTTGGGTATACACGGGTCTATTTTTTTAGTTCAACCCACAAGCTGAACAATAAAAAAAAGAACAGATTCCTCCATTAACGCTTACGAGTGTTGATGGAGCAATCTCCCGCTGTTTCCATTGTATTCTGACAGCAGCCACCAGCTACAAGCTCAGTTCAGCTGAAGACTTTCCAACTGACTCCTTCAATCAGCTGATTGAGGGATGGTTGGTGGAAGGGTGCCAACAGAGGCACCCACTGTGCAAATTCATACCGTCCGTACCTTGCTTTGCTTAAGCCTTAGTACAATATATTATAAAGACACATCTGCCTCAGAACCATAAACCCACAGTTGATCCAGAGGAAGGCAGAAAAAAATAGAAAGCAGGGTTAAATGTCTTTAATTCTGCTCCCTTTTTATTTGCAATGACTTTAAGGTGAACAAGCTTCCATCAAGTTTAAGGACCATTTTTTATTTACCCAAGTGGTCAGATTCCCCTTAATGAGCTTTTCTCAAGGGAGAAAAAAATCAGTTTAACTTAGTCTTTTCTCACAGCTGATGTCCTCCATGTCTCTTATTAACTTTGTTGCCCTTCTAGGCATGCAGATGTGTGCAGGTTTTTAGCCCTTAAACACATAACTTATCAATATTAAACCTCATGTAGTTTACCAATCAATCACTGCATCCAGGTCAGTTTGTAAGTTAGAGGCCTCTTATAAGGGACTTAATTCCACTTATTAGCTTGTCATCTGCAAACACAAAAATCATACTTTTTTGTGAACAAACAAATCATAACATTTTTTATTTATTTTTTAC
>NW_017306606.1:1003867-1026025 GCF_000935625.1 Nanorana parkeri
TATATATTTGTAGTACAAATAGTACTGTATTCTCCAGTGTTTGTTTGACACATAGGGAATCTTATCACCTGCCATAGCCCTGCCCCATCTTCCTCCACTCTACTGTCTGACACCTTTCTGACTTATCTGTCCCATTATTTTCTAACTCACCCTTCCTCCTCAATCCTAGTTTAAATACTCATCAAACCTCTAATAAACCTCTCTCCTAGCACAGCATACCTCTCATTTAGTTGCAAGGCATCTTGGCATTGAGGTTAAACACCAATGAAAAGTCAGTGTAGTGCTCTAGAAACCCTCATTCTTCCCTAAGCCATGCAATAAGCTCTCTGAGCTCCTATTGTCTTTCCTTTTTTTGCATGTGGCACAGCGAATATACCAGAGAAAATGACTTTGCAGCTACTTCTCTTCAAATTGCAGCCCCTTTCTGTGATTCATTTCATTAGCATCCTCTCTTCCATGTATTCTGTTGTCAGTCCCAACATGAACCAAGACAGCTTGGTCATGCTAAGCCTTCCAAGTAATTTGTCTGCCTCGCCCACCACATGCCAAATCCTGGTACAGGGAGACAGAAACAATTGGTTAGCAATCCTGGCAACAAATCATTCTATCAGTCCTCATTATAATAAAATCCCCTATTAGGCCTGCTTGCATTACCCTCAGCCTCCTTAGATGGGCTGCACTGCAGGCTGATAGGGTGAGCAGTAACATGTAGGCCTGCCACCATTGATTATTGCAACCTCATATCTTAACTCAACTTAGAAAATTAGTTTGAAAGTTTGTTAGGGTCTCTTACCCTTCCTTGTCCACTTGAGCTGCAGGTTCAGGTTCTGTGGAGTGACATTGACAATGACTATTGCTCCTAGGCGCCCTCTTATGACCAAACCCATACATTTTATTATTCTGCAACTACTAGCAAACTCCTGACAACTTCTTGTCTTACAGTGATGATGCAGCTCCAGTTAACTATATAATCTTCATTCTATTCATTTGGTTTCCACCCTTTCGTTTGTTCAGACTAGTGATGGGCCGAACACCCCGTGTTCGGTTCGAATTCGAACACCTAAACGGCCGAAAAGTTTGAATACGAACTCAAACCGAATGCAAGTCAATGGGGGTCGAATTTTTTAAAATGATTGTCCCCTTTAAGAGTGCTTATATGCAAGTTATTGGCCATAAAAGGTGTATGGGGGTCAGAAATCAATGAAAAAAGCAAACAAAACAAAAAAAGTTTTTAAAGGAGCAGTGATTTTAACATCACTTAAAGCCTTGGTTCTCAACTGGTGGGTCATGACCCAAAAGGGGGTCGCGACCCTGTGTTCATTGGGTCGCTGCATGCCTTCCACTTTTAAAGGTTTTTTTGCTTTACCACGCAGTCGCATCTATTATGTGTTCTGGTGCAGTAGGTGGATTGCCTTGCCATTCATTTTAATGGCACTCCAAACACACCTCTCGGACACTTTTCAATCACCCGCACCAGAATGCGCAGTACCGCAATGCCGTGCCTTCCATTGCAGTGCGACTTGGGTCACGACTTAATGACCAAAGACAAATGTGGATCCTGAGGTTAAACAGGTTGAGAACCACTGACTTAAAGGGTAAGAATAAAAATTACAAATTGCTTCAAATATCGTGCCTGGGGCCCCCTTATCCTGCCTATGAAGTGGCGGAGCTGTATGATGTCTAGAACCTGCTGCAGCAAAACTGTCATTTCTAAAAAAATATATATATATATTTTTTTACTCTTAAAGTGTGCGGTTCCCCCTCCCAAACAATACCAGATCCCTTTGGGTCTGGTAGGAATGCTAGGAGGGACCATTTTAAAAAAAAAAAAAAAAAAAAAAGGGTAGGGTTCCCCCTTAAGGTCTGGTAGGAATATTTAGGTGGGACCCTGTGTACAAAAAACAAAGTGTGTGGGGTTCCCCCTGAAAGTCATACCAGGCCCCCAAGGTCTGGTAGGGATATTTAGGAGGGACCCCATGTAAAAAAAGTGTGTGGGTTTCCCCCTTAAAGTCGTACCAGGCCCTTAAGGTCTGGTAGGAATTTTAAGGAGGAACCCCCCCCCCCAAAAAGGGGGGGGGGGAACGTGGGGTCCCCCCTAAAATTCCATACCAGACCCTTGATCCGAGCACAGGCCTGGCAGGGCCAAAAAGGGGGTGGGGCGCCCCCCTCGCCCACGCCAGACCACATGCCCTCAGCACTGGGAGGGTGTGACCCGGTGGTTGTGGGGGTCTGCGGGCAAGGGGGCTTATTTGCATCGGCATACCCCTTGAATACCGCCCCCTCCCTTGTGAATGAGTAAGGGGTACTTGTACCCCTACCCATTCACTAAAGGGTTAAATAAAAGTTATTAACCCCTTCGTGACGGGAGACGTACACTGTACATCCCGCCACAAAGGGACCAAATGAACGTGACGAGTTATTTGCTGCATTAGAGGGCTGGTAACCGCTGAGAATCAGCGGTTACCATTCATTAATGGATGCCTCAGTATAGAGGCATCCATTAATGAAAGGGTTAACCTTTTTCAGACACCTGATACCTTAATATCGGGTGTCTGAGAATCAAAGCAGAGCGGGCAAACATGCCGGCAAAAGCCGGCATTCTGACAGCTCGTATAGATCTAGAGATATCTCTCTCGATCGTATACTGGCTTTTTTTTTCAGTTTCAGCAATAGATACATAATGTATCTATTCCTGAAAGAAGAATGTTTCAGTTTTCTGATCGTTGTTGGAACGATCAGAAAACCTTTAGTGACAGCTGAATCCTGAACTGCTGCAGGATCAGTGTCACTAACTTATTATTGGCTGTTCTGAAGTTTGAAGCAGCCTAATAATAACCAAAATGTATTAATGTATCAAGCAGTAATAGTGAGATTAATTCACAATGACTGCTTGATATAATTAAATAAATTAAAAAAAATAGTGAAAAGTGTAAAAAAAAATAGTGAAAAGTGTAAAAAAAAAATTGTGAAAAGTGTAAAGAAAAAAAAGTGTAAAAAAATAAAGGACAAATAAATGTATTTATTGCATTTTTTTTTTAGCTGTGCTGGTTTTGTAAAAAATACTACAAATCAAAACTGGGAAAAAAGTGTTTTTTTTTAAGTTTGTTCCTCTTTTTTATATTTTATTTGTCCTAAGTGAGGCATTAGACACACATATGTGATATAAATATGTAGCCCTATCTGTCCTCTAAAAAACAATATATAATATGTGTGGGTGCACTTTGTAAGAAAGTATATTACTGATGTGGAAGAATCACACAGCAAAAATTTCAAAAGTGTGTTAGTCATTTACGAACAGAAACGAAAAACAAGCTCAGTCATGAAGGGGTTAAACAGTCCAGACTTTTGATTAAATCCTTTAATTGAAAAAAAAACAAAAGACATGTTTTTGACACATCTTTTATTTAAAAAAAACAACCCAAAAAATGGATCCACCGACGTGATCCATGGTCAATTATGGCGTCCAGCGTTGTGCACGATGACGACGAAAAAAAAAATAAAACAATAGAAAAAATAATTTAAAAAAAAACGCCGACCGCCGTCCTGTCCGCTCCCCGCCGACTCCCGCCGCATAATGGCATTTTGACAGATGTCGGCAAAACATAAACAATTGTGTTGTTTGCCGGCATCTGATAGGTGAGACATGATTGGGAAGAGTCGTCATGACTTTGCCCAATCATGGCTCCAAATGAGTACTGAGCCCTTTGGTCAGGTGCAAGTCTTTAACCAATTAGAGCTTCGGAAGGCTCTTTGCAAACATCCCATAAAGTTCGGCGAATGCTCGAACGGCCGATGTTCGATTCAAACTCATGTTCGAATCGAACCGGCGGACCATGCCTAGTTCAGACCTATCAAGTGCTGTCTGCTAGTTCCTGTGCTCCTTATATGATCTTGATTCTGTCTACTTATCTCCTGGTTCTATACACTGGCTATTGCACTTGTTCATCCTGCTCTCTGAGTTCCCAGACTTGGATCAACTGACTGGCAGCTTTGGCTTCTGACCTCTGGCTCTGACTACGTCTTGAACTACCTATTGTTTTGCTATTTTGTTTATTATCGCTTTCAATAAACTCCTTTATATTTTAACCTACACGTTTGGTTTCTTGGTTCCCTGACATTGTTCAAGGAATCTTACCTATTGGGCAAAGCACTGAACCAGTAAACACAGGTATTCCACAGTCTCATATTGTTTATCAAGATACCCATTAAAACAGAGCGAAATATGTGAACCAATGTAGCACTAACCTGGAATTGAAATCCGTTGTTTTATTTTCATTGAGTATAAAATGTGACCATTGTGGTGACCTGACCAGTTTTAAATTACATTGCATATAATTTCAATAATGTAATTGTTGACTTATGCTGGCCAGAACTATATGGTTTCAATATTATATGGAATTTGCATTAAAATAAAATTTGACCTAGCCAGAATAGTGCTTTATTTCTACATATGTGTACTGGTACATTTTTGCTTAATGTTATTAAAGAGGCTCAAATTAAGCCTTCCGGGTACTAATATATTAAATCTAATTATTTGTAAAATTGCTTTTATCAGGTTGGGCTAAATTCAATAAAAATATAGCTTTCCTTTTGTGCTTGAAGGTCTAATAAATGAATTTAAAAAGATCTGGTTAGTGGAAAAACTGATAAGCAAAGAATGCACCAAATGAAGAACACAAATAATTAGCAAGCAAAGACAATTCTAAAAGATCATTTGTTTTGTATTTTGGGACCACTTTCCCTTTTTCTAGCCATCTCATAGGTATGATATGCTAAGCATTGAGTTCCTGCATCTTTGAATGTCTTTAGACAGTGGTTCGTCAGAGGATTCGAACAACCATTAAAAAAATCTTTAGTTACTGCCACTGGAAAAATATTATTGGCAAGTTTGTAAATTTTCAGTCAAGGTATTTACAGTAGATTTGTTTCTACTTTATTTACCCATTGACAAAGGTCTGATTTGAAGTGGGGTGAGAAATATGTCTCAGGAGTTCTCTAGGTACACCATGAGAGAAATGTTTCTTGCTACTTTGGACTAAAGAAACAATGAGGACACAGAACCTGCATTATTGTGTATAGTGTCTATACTGAGAGGAGGTATTAAGTGCTTTTCCAGGCAGCACAGTGTATACGAACAGCTGTCATGGACATGGTGACACCTTTCAGTCAAAGCCGACTAACCAGCCAATCATTTTCTAGGGAGAAAGCCAATCAGATAAAAGTTATTTTCCAAGATTATTCCTTTGTGATCAGAATGGAGTTTCTGTTAAATGCATAAAACACTCTGAGATATGTGTCTGGGTCTATGCACAATCTGTTGAACTATCTAGGGAAAATGAAAGATGTTGCCTTCAAAGTAATTTCTCAGACCAGTTACAGGCTTTTGTGACATCGCCGCCACATGAAAATACTCTAAAATCAAACCATTATTAATATTATTTAAAAGCATATTTACAAACATGCTTAAAGTCTACTTTTTTGTATATTAAAAAAAGCCTCAGATCAAAGTGAACTAGAATAAGCAGAGTACTGCACAATCAATAACTAAATATAGTAATACCTTCTGTTCGCGAACAATTCAATTCGTGAACAGGAAGTTTGCAAGATTTTGCTTCCGTTCGCGAACTCCACGTCGGGTGACAAACACTAGTGATGAGCCGAACAGGCCTGAGTTCGGTTCAAATTCGAACTTTAGAACATCAAAAAAGTTAGAACTCGAACTCAATGCAAGTCTATGGGGGTAAAACTTTCAGAAACAATTGTCCCCTTTAAAATGGCTTATATGCAAGTTATTGGCCATAAAAAAAGGCATGGGGGTCCGGGTACTGCACTAGAGGACAGGAATCAATGAGAAAAAAAAACAAAAAAAAAGTTTTTAAAGGAGCAGTGATTTTTACATCACTTAAAGGGTAAGAATAACAATTAAAAATTCCTTTTAAATATCGTGCCTGGGGGGTTCCCTTAAACTGCATGTGAAGTGGCAAATCTGTACGATGTATAGAACCTGCTGCAGTAAAAAGTGACATTTAAAAAGAAAAAAATTACATTTCAATTGCCAGTAATTAGTTTTCCTTTAATCTTTTAAACAACTGCTTGGGGAGGCAGCCTGTATGAAGAGGACACATTTTAGGACACCCCGAACAAGGTTAGAGATTTTTGGCATAAACTCTGGTGCCTCTTTTGCAGGCATTGGAGGAAAGTAACAACAGGTGCTTTACGATTGGGCCTTTGGTGTTGGCGTGCCTTCACACCGTAATCATTCAGAGTTATTCTTGTCGAGTGCAGGCTTGGACCCTGCTATAAAATATTCATATTATATGCACCTGTCACACAGGTGTACCAAACAATTGGGCCTTTAGTGTCGGCAAGTGCCTTCACACCGTAACCCCACAAAGTTATTCTTGATGAGTGCAGGATTGGAACCTGCTGTAAAAAATGCAAACGATATGCACCTGTCACACAGGTGCACCAAAAAATTGGGCCTTCAGTGTCGTCAAGTGCCTTCACACTGTAACCCTACAAAGTTATTCTTAACGAGTGCAGGATTGGATGCTGCTGTAAAATATTCAAATTATATCCACCTGTCTCACAGGAGCACCAAAAAATTGGCCTTTAGTGTCGGCAAGTGCCTTCACAACAAAATCCTACAAAGTTATTCTTGACAAATGTAGGATTGGACCCTGCTGTAAAATATTCAAATGATATGCACCTGTCACACAGGTGCACCAAGAAAATTGGGCCTTTTGTGTTGGCAAGTGTCTTCACACCGTAACCCTACAAAGTTATTCTTGAAGACTGCAGGATTGGAACCTGCTGCAAAAAAATCAAATGATATGCACCTGTTACATGCGGGTGTGGACAAATTGGGCCATGGTCGTTGGTGGTACATTACACCAAGAACATTACTTGAAGATGGAATAATCGCCCACAAAGTTAGGCAGCCTAGGCAGTCTTCCGGAGATCCCCGACAAATTTATTCGGTGACATCTGCATCAGGGGATTGATAGCTGCTGCTGATCCAGGACTGATTCATTTGTATAAATGTCAGCTGATCATCGGAGTCTGAGGACAGACACACTCTTTTATCTGTCACAAAAACCTTCAGCAGCACTGAATGTCCTTTTGGAAAGCACGCTGGATGCAGGGCAGCCCAATATCTCTATGGCACATTGGCTAAGTTCTGGCCAGTGATCCATTCTCAAGACCCAGTAAGCCAGTGAATCATCTGCTGGAAAGCTCTCCAGGTCTGCTCTTGCCACTGCACCACTATGGTAATCCTGCACCATATGATGCAGACGCTGCCGATGGGTGCTGAAGGTTAACAGTCAGGCGGCCCCCTTCTCCACTGCTCTTCCTTTGACTAACCTAAGCCTCAGAAGCACCTCTTTCATGACTTGGTAACCTACCAGTGTCAGGAAAGGTGTTACACAAGTTTCTCTTCAAAGCATCCTCAAGTTGTTTCATCCTGTGTTTCCTCTGTGAGGGCAGGATGAGCTCTGCAACTTTACGCTTGTAATGTGGATCAAGAAGGGTTGCCAACCAGTAATGATCCCTCTCCTTGATACCACAAATCCTGGGAATCTTTCTCCTCGTTTTAAGGAAGAAGTATATCTATAAAAGCCAAAAGGAAAAATCCCTGTAATGTTGTCACCAGTTTAGGCACCGGTTTGGAGAAAAGAGCTGAGGTAAACAAAGGCCCTAGAACATAAGAAATTATAGTATTTAAGTTACCAGTGGACATTCGGTCCAAACCAAAAGGCAACCACACAAGCAGTAAATAAGCCATCAAAGGGAAGAGGGGTGGCAACTCCCAATGCATTTTTACCTTCCTCTCAGATGTTGCTATGATCGCCACGGAAGCCAGGTGGCAAGATCATTTCCAAACACCATGTGTTTCCTTAAATATGGCCGATGGCGTTTGTAGCAATCATGTGCATTAGTCACATGATGCTCGCCCTTCAGGCCACCAGTGCGCATACATTTAATAGGTGGATTAGCAGAGAGTACATTTACTGCTTTTTGTGTAGTGGTGAAGCAGGGTTTACATGAAATGTTACTCCTGTGAAGGTAGGCAATCCTTTTCTTTATTTCCCATGCCTTCACACTGTAACCCTACAAAGTTATTCTTAACGAGTGCAGGATTGGATGCTGCTGTAAAATATTCAAATTATATCCACCTGTCTCACAGGAGCACCAAAAAATTGGCCTTTAGTGTCGGCAAGTGCCTTCACAACAAAATCCTACAAAGTTATTCTTGACAAATGTAGGATTGGACCCTGCTGTAAAATATTCAAATGATATGCACCTGTCACACAGGTGCACCAAGAAAATTGGGCCTTTTGTGTTGGCAAGTGTCTTCACACCGTAACCCTACAAAGTTATTCTTGAAGACTGCAGGATTGGAACCTGCTGCAAAAAAATCAAATGATATGCACCTGTTACATGCGGGTGTGGACAAATTGGGCCATGGTCGTTGGTGGTACATTACACCAAGAACATTACTTGAAGATGGAATAATCGCCCACAAAGTTAGGCAGCCTAGGCAGTCTTCCGGAGATCCCCGACAAATTTATTCGGTGACATCTGCATCAGGGGATTGATAGCTGCTGCTGATCCAGGACTGATTCATTTGTATAAATGTCAGCTGATCATCGGAGTCTGAGGACAGACACACTCTTTTATCTGTCACAAAAACCTTCAGCAGCACTGAATGTCCTTTTGGAAAGCACGCTGGATGCAGGGCAGCCCAATATCTCTATGGCACATTGGCTAAGTTCTGGCCAGTGATCCATTCTCAAGACCCAGTAAGCCAGTGAATCATCTGCTGGAAAGCTCTCCAGGTCTGCTCTTGCCACTGCACCACTATGGTAATCCTGCACCATATGATGCAGACGCTGCCGATGGGTGCTGAAGGTTAACAGTCAGGCGGCCCCCTTCTCCACTGCTCTTCCTTTGACTAACCTAAGCCTCAGAAGCACCTCTTTCATGACTTGGTAACCTACCAGTGTCAGGAAAGGTGTTACACAAGTTTCTCTTCAAAGCATCCTCAAGTTGTTTCATCCTGTGTTTCCTCTGTGAGGGCAGGATGAGCTCTGCAACTTTACGCTTGTAATGTGGATCAAGAAGGGTTGCCAACCAGTAATGATCCCTCTCCTTGATACCACAAATCCTGGGAATCTTTCTCCTCGTTTTAAGGAAGAAGTATATCTATAAAAGCCAAAAGGAAAAATCCCTGTAATGTTGTCACCAGTTTAGGCACCGGTTTGGAGAAAAGAGCTGAGGTAAACAAAGGCCCTAGAACATAAGAAATTATAGTATTTAAGTTACCAGTGGACATTCGGTCCAAACCAAAAGGCAACCACACAAGCAGTAAATAAGCCATCAAAGGGAAGAGGGGTGGCAACTCCCAATGCATTTTTACCTTCCTCTCAGATGTTGCTATGATCGCCACGGAAGCCAGGTGGCAAGATCATTTCCAAACACCATGTGTTTCCTTAAATATGGCCGATGGCGTTTGTAGCAATCATGTGCATTAGTCACATGATGCTCGCCCTTCAGGCCACCAGTGCGCATACATTTAATAGGTGGATTAGCAGAGAGTACATTTACTGCTTTTTGTGTAGTGGTGAAGCAGGGTTTACATGAAATGTTACTCCTGTGAAGGTAGGCAATCCTTTTCTTTATTTCCCCTTAGAAAGGTTTCAAGAGTGGAAAGGACAGAAGATGTAGGTCAATTTCTCAGTAGATTGATTGCATCACCAACAGATCATAGGAGACATGGGATACATTATGTGTAGTTTTGTAGGGAATCTGCACCATCTGGCTAAGGTGTGTCTGAGAGGTTTGTTCTCTCAACAGATATTTTCAAAATGTGGTGGGCTGTGGTAGGTCTCATTCCGAAATTTTAGAGAGTTAAGGAAGTGTCTAATTTGAATCAACTGCCATCTAGGTAGGGGTGGGCCAGTCAGTGCTTGCATGTTGGAAATAGATTTTGGGCCCTTTGTGGGTGAGGAAGTAATGCAGTGAAAAGGTATTGTGTGCAAGAGAGGTCTAAAGCACTGGTTCCATAGGCCAGGTAGGACAGTAGGATTGTCAGTTACTGGAGATGTTAAAGGAGAGGTGTGATTGATTTAGAGAGAAGCAGTTTGTTTTTATCACTACACTCCCCAGTGTTGTACTTATTAGGGCATGATGTTTAGTAGTGGGGGATGCCTTGTAATGAGTTCAGGGCAGTGCAGGTAGAAGAATTGGGGACATTTCTTGTTTCAGGTCGACCCATCCCTTAATCAAAAAGTATACCAGCTGATATTACAAGGGAAGCTTTTATAGGTATACAACTTTGTAAGATAAGATATAGGTAGGGAAGTCAACACCACCCTTGTGTTTAGGTAAGAGTAAGATTTCATTGGATATTTTGGGTTTTTGTACATCCTGAGAAATTGAATCAATTCGCCTCTCACTGACCACATGAAAGTGGAAGGTTGAACCGAAAGGGCGTGTAACGGGCAAAATGGTAATTTTCAATATGCTGTTTCTCCCAGACCAGGTATAAGAGGTTTTGTTTAATCTTTTTTAGTCTTGGCATATGGTTGTTAAAATAGGTGGGAAGTTTGCTGTGCAGATGTTGTCCAATGAGGGAGTAATGTGGACACCTAAGTATTATAATTTTTCTGCAATCCACTTGTATGGAAAATTTGATGAAGGCTAGTCTATAAGTATCACGTACCTGGTAGTGAACCGATTAGCTGAGGAGGCCTGCCTTTGCGGCTCTTGTCTCACACCCCTGGATGTGGAAGCAGGGAGCGAGTAGACAGAGAGAAGCACGGGTGCCAAAGTGTTCAGACACGGTGCCTGGTAGAAGTCTGGCAACTGGATCCCTAGGGCTGGTGCACAGCTGTGATGTCAGCGAGGTTTGCAGCAGAAACTGTAGCGCGGTCAAACAAGCCAGGGGTCAAGCCAGATGGTCAGCACGTTACAGAGGGAGCAGGCAGAGACAGAGTCAAGATAACAAGCAGAGGTCAGGGGCGGGCAGAAATCAGTCGAAGTCAGCAGCAATCCAGGTCGGCGTAACAGGCAACAGAACAGCAGGAATACAAGCACAAGCTGAAAGACCGTTCAGCATTGACCCATTGGGCCAGCTGGTTTAAATAGGAACATTTAAATAGGAACATCTATTAGAGGGCTGTGAGTCATTTCCTGGGTGCCACTGTATCACTTCCTGTGTGCCATATTCCATTGTGCATGCATGTGTGCTAACACATGTTGTCTGGCAACCCGGAAGTCTGGGTCCCGCGCATGTGTAGTAGCGTGAGAGCTCCCAGCTATGGCCTCACAATAAGAAAGGACATTTATGTTCAGTGCTTTTTATCTGGCCAGATTGATTTTATAGTTAGAGAGTATGGCATACTTTTTCAGCTCTTGGAGTAGGCTTGGAAAATTTGTTTGGGTTTCAAATAGATTGTGTCTATCGCGGTGAACATGTTATTACCTAAACCTATATATTTTAATATGAGTGTTAAGAACTGCCAATTAACACAATAGAAAGCTTTTCCCTCATGTGGAAGACCCTCAACCATGCTCAATGTATGAGGTTAAGTACCTTACATGTATTGTGAACGTTTTTTTTCATTCCTTTGGGATAACCTAATTCGGTGGGAATTAGGTGACCCTTGATGGTGGCATTGCACACCTTAGAAAACCAGGGGGCTAGGTTTTGATGGCATTTTTTGTAGTATGGCAGGCCAGAGAGGGACAGGTGTATGGCTTTGTCCCATTCTCTGTTCCTGGTTTGTGGATTTGTAGGTTACCATTCTAAATATTATATCTCCAATGCCAAGTCTTGTCCAGGGGTGTACCCAAACAGAATGTAATCATGATAGGGGTATGGAGCGGGAGTGGGTGTAATTTTGAGAGTGAGGCTCCAGCTAGGAGCTGGTGCCAATCACCACAGCAGGACTAGGTGTGTGTGTGTGTGTGTGTGTGTGTGTGTGTGTGGGGTGTCGCCTGAACTGACTATGAGAGAAACAGGAATGACATGCACAGCATCCTGTAACTTCAAGCAGAAAGCACAGAGGAGCAATCTGACTACACCAGCATGAATCTAGAAAGAAGGGGACACATAAAAGAAGAGGAACTGTAAGGGTCACCAGGTATTTCACAGCAAACGAAAAACTAAAAAAAGAACAGGCTAGATGTACCACCTAATAAAACACAGACACATATATGCATATAACGCATATATGTTATTGTTGGGGTAACATACTCTTTAAGGTACATTTTACTGCACACTTAGGGAGAATCATTTAGTTTCTGTTGGAAATTGGAATTCTAAAGTCTCAAATCTTTCCAATCTTACTAAGACCATCCTCATGGTTTAAAAGAAATGGGGAGTTGTTATACCTTTCCTCACTGAGGTTGACTAAATTGATAAATGGAGATGACCTGTCTTGGTCTTCTCATAAATAAAAAAATAACTGAATAATACATCATTCATCAGACATAAAGTACATCAGTTAATTAAAATAGGTTGTTTAACATCTGTTAGTGGTATTAGATGTTTTTAAGAATATGCAAACGTTAGGCATTTGCTTTGAAAATGTCCAGTTACACAATAATTGTAAAATCTTCCATCTGTTAAAATCCCATCTTAGTAAAACTGTTCTGCATTAAACCTTGTTATCTAGAAAAGCATTTAATGTAAATGCTTCCCCCAGTAGAACCGAAGGGCTGCTGTAAGGGCTATTCACTATAACCCGTACAGCTCCTGAAGTCGGCCGGACGGCTCAGTTGAGCCGAAGGCATATGCTTCGGCTCTACTGAGCCGAGGTGAAAGCCGAAGCTGGCCGAGCGGCCGGCCATTGGTCGGCTGACAGCCTGCTTCTGACAGCTGGGCGGAGCCAGCCGTGATGTTACGGCTGGCTCCGGCCACCTGCAGAGAGATCAGCGTCCCTGGTTACCAGTTAACCAGGGACACTGATCTCCAGACAGCCTAACTCTCCCGGGCGCTCCAGGAGTCTCCAACTCCTGGCTGCCCAGGAGAGAAACACTGCTTTTTCTTTTTTATTCTACCATGGCTGGTAGCCATGGTAGCCAATAGCAAACTAGCTATTGCGCCCGCCCACTGCTGCAGTTCTCCATCAGTTCACCACTAGTGATTGACAGCAGCAGAGGGCGGGTGCAATAGCCAGTTTGCTATTGGCTATTGCAAATCGAAATAGCCAATAGGAATCTAGCAATGCATTCCAATGGCGAAATTTTTTATTTTTTTTAACGGCAGCAGAACTGCCGGTCAATAGAGAACAGTTGGGCGGAGCTAGCTGTCACTGCTAGCTCCGCACAATCATTTTCATTTTTTTTTAAACTTTTTTTCTGTTCTGTTCGGTCCCATAGAGGGACCGAGTAGAACGGCATTCGGCTATTTACTCACTGCTGTTCGGCATCTATAAGAATAGACCAAACAGATATTGGATCGGCTGAGTAGAACTCCTTCTGCACTTCGGTTCGACTGAACATGCTGAGCATGTTCGGCCGACCCGAAGCCACGCGAAGCCACCCGATGTACGGCTGATTTCAGCCGATATAGGGCTGAAGTAAGCCGTACCAGCCTGAAGTGAATAGCCGAACAGCGTTCGGCTCACTTCGCTTCAGGTCGGTCCTTCACTCGGCTGCCTATGGCAGCTTAGTGAATAGAGTAGAAAAAATGGTACATGCATGAATCTAAACTGGCTGGCAGGTTGAGGCTGGGGATTTTTTGTGTTTTGTATAGCTTAGTGGATAGACCCCAAAGACTTTAGATTCTGGTTTCAGATGGTCTCTAACAGTTTAGAAATACCTGCTGGTTGTTTATGTTAGAGGGCTGACAGTCTGCCTAAATTCTGTTCTTTCTAGGTCTGTGTTATGAACTTTAAAAATTAAGTTCTTCACAATGCTTATTCCTTCAGCTTGTTTTAACTCTTTCACTGTCTGAGCAATTTCTTTGTTTTTTTGCATAGTCTAAAACGCAGATTTTTTTTAAACATGAAAATGTGTTTAAAACCCCAAAAAAACAAATGAGCTTTGTTCAATGGGGCTAGTCAACGTTCACTTTCCCCGGTGTTCAACTTCTAAAGTTTCTGGGTTTAAGCTATATAAATAGACAGACACGGAGAGACTAAGCGGAGGGGCTACATGACTGGGGGGAGGAATAGTCCCGGAATAAAGGGTTAAAAATAAAATGGGAATAGCTGCACCTACCTGATTGGACGTGGGAGTCAGGTGTCCAGGAAAAGCCGCATGGGAAGGAACTGCAAGGGCTGAGGGACGTCCTCTTTCTGGAAATCGACGAAGGAAGCAGGTTGGTCTTTTCTTCCCCCTGCTAGTGCAAAAGAAACACACGTTACCATGAGTGACCTGGAGTCCTTATTGGCTCAGGTCAGGGCAGCTGCCGAGCAAAGGGGTCCCCAGTGGCTCCAGGGGCAGCTCGCCGATGTGTTAGGGGGTCCCAGGGAGGTCCCTTCCAGCCCCCCTGTTTCCAAACGCGCTAGGAGGTCTAGGCCTCCTGAGCGCTTGAGTCCATCTAGTTCCCCCAGGGTTCGGCGTCGCTATGGGAGCCCCGCCAGGGACCCTTCAGCCCCTTGCAAGCTTCCTGCCACTTCTAGGCCAGCTGTGAGGGCTGGGAGGAATCCCCGCCGTCGACGGGACCCAGGGGGGGGTCGGGTTTGCCTCTCCTGTACCCGCTCCCCCAGCCTGCGTTCACCCGGACCATACGGCCCAGCGTGGGACCCGTTCTGCTGTGGGCAGTGGGGAGGTTTTGCCTCCCTCCGCTCATCCTTCCCCCCGGTTGCTGCTGGATTTGGCCTCCCCCTCCAGAGTGGCGGTGTCGTAGAGGGAGGCCCGTCGTGGATTGGGACCTGTGACGGGCAGCGGGAGCCGTGCCTGTTCCCCCGCTGCCCCTGCTTCATCTGGCCCTGTGATTCCACCCCCCCCATCGCTGATGTTCCGCGCGGGGGGAGGGCCCGTGGTAGCTCCGGAGCGGTGCCGGCTGGCGGCCAGGATGTGTGTCCCCCTGCTGCCCCGTCTTCCTCTGTTGGAGCGGTGGATGCAGGCCAGAACAGGGGGAGGGCTCGTCAAGGAAAGCTACACTGCCCCAAGTGGTGAGGAGGACCGACGGCTCCTTGAGGCTCCTCTCACCTCTGCTGTGTCTTCAGGGCAGAGTGTGGCAGCTGCTGGGAGGCGGAGCCACGCCCCCTTAAAGGGACAGGCTGTTCCTGGGGGTTCGCCTGCTGCCGTTTCCTTGGAGGGGTCCGCGGCCAGGGCGCATGAAAAGGAGATCGATCAGCGCCATGGGCCTTCTTCGATTTGGCGCAGGGCGGAGGCACCTGCGGGACGGCGGGATTCGTCGCCTGAATCCGGGGAGCTGAGTGGTCCTGATGGCTCACCTGCACGGGGAGAAGTGGATGGACGGCTGCGGAGTCAACTGGGACCTGGAGTGGCGTCCCGGCGCCGCGCCAGCTTGGTGAGAGTTTTTCCTTTTCTTTGCCTTTTCGTGGGGTGGGGTCAGACGCAGCGTCGGTTGGGGTGGATTGGTCGGCTCGCAGGAGCTTGGCGCGGCGGCAGGGCGTAGTGATGTGCGGGGTGTGTTGCCTGGGTTTTTTAAATTTTTTGAGGGGTTCAGGTCTTTGTTGGCTCATTGCAGCCCCCCCCCAACTGGCGGAATGCCAGGGCCCGGTCGCGATTGCTGCGACCCTGGTAGTTCCGCCAGTGCTTCAAGGGCCCTTTGGGGGTTCACTTGAAGCCAGAGGTTAGGGAGAAGATTTGGAAGGGGGAATATGTGGAGCTTTTTTCTTTGTTGCCGTTGGAGAAGTTCAATGTAGAGAAGGGTAAGGGGCATGAGAGTAAGAAAGAGGAGGAGGAAAAGCGTCGCTGGCGTCTCATTCCGCGCACATATACGATTTGGCTACAGGTGAATAGAACAGTAGAAAGGCATCATGGCACACTCACAAACCAGCATGTAAAACAACTTGTCTCACCACTAAGGACAATGACAGAGGTTTGGATACACCTTGGCTACAGGTGTTCGCGGATTTTGGCTAGTGTAATTGGGGAGCGGGCGCCCGAGCATTGATCGGCGTTGTTCTGCTATATGGATGCGATCGGGGAAGCGCACATGGTGTATGGTGGCACGGCGTGGCTGCGTTATGACGAGCAGTTCCACCAGCGGAAGGCTGTTCGTCATGATGTGCGTTGTGATCACAAAGATATTGGTTTGTGGATTCAGCTCATGGCGCAGCCCCGGGTGCCGGGACCGCCCTTTCCATGGGCTGCCGACAGTTCGGGAGCCTCGGGACAGTCAGCTGGACAGCGGAAGGGCTATTGTTGGCAATTCAACGAGGGCTCTTGCCGATTTGGGTCCTCCTGTCGTTTCAAGCATGAGTGCTCTGGCTGCGGGGGCTCACATGGATTATCCAGTTGTTTTAAGAGGGGCAAGTCCCAAGCGTCTGACCCTGCTGCAAAAAGGGAGGACGCCAATAAAGCTGTTCACGATGGAGCCTTATCTAAGTAGGTATCCTCGGAGGGGGGATGTGCACTTTTTGCGGGGCGGCTTTAGTATAGGTTTTCGTATTCCTTGTCCTGTCCCTCCTGTCCCTGCCTCCGTCCCCAAAAATTTAAAATCTGCATTTATTTACCCTTGGGTGGTCTCGGCCAAACTGGACAAGGAGGTTGAGCTGGGCAGGATGGCGGGGCCGTTTGCGACCCTGCCTATTCCCGAGCTGATTGTGTCCCCTTTGGGCATGGTTCCCAAGAAGGAGCCTCAAAAATGTCAGCTTATTCATCACTTGTCGTACCCGAAGGGGGTGTCCTTTAACAGTGCCATTAGTCCGGATTTGTGCTCGGTGTCCTATACAGCGTTTGACACGGCGGTGGCGTGGGTGCAGTGTTATGGCAAGGGGGCACTGCTGTTGAAAGCGTATATCGAATCCGCGTTTCGGTTGCTCCCTGTGCACCCCGATAGCCAGCCCTTTCTTGGCTGTCGGTGGGACGGCCGGTATTTTATTGATCATTGCTTGCCAATGGGGTGTTCAATTTCCAGTTCCTTTTTTGAAAGGTTTAGCACGTTTGTCGAATGGGTAGTGCGTGATGTGGCTCAGGTTTCATCAATCATCCACTACTTGGACGATTTTTTGTGCGTTGGCCCGCCGGGTTCCCCCCTCTGTTCGGTGTTGTTGAGGACGTTGGAACGGGTGGCCCGGGAGTTGGGTATTCCGCTGGCGCACGACAAAACTGAGGTACCAGTGACCGAGTTGCAGTTTTTGGGTATCATCATTGATAAGGCCATGGAATGCCGCTTGCCGCAGGACAAGCTTGAGGATCTCCAACGGGGGGCACGGAAGATGCGTCTACGCCTGCTTCAATCTCTTTTGGGTAAATTGAACTTCGCCTGTCCCATCATGCCGATGGGGCGGATTTTCAATCGGCGTTTGTGTGCGGCTACGGCAGGGATAACCTCCCCTCATCATTTTGTTTGTTTGACTGGCGAACACAGGGCGTATTTGGCGGTTTGGGAAGTGTTCCTAGAGAATTACAATGGTAGATCGTTGTGGATGGCGCCTGTGGTGTTGGCTTTTGCGAGGCGTGGTCGGAGGATTGGCGCGAGGCGGGTTTTTTGGGCAATTTGGCGCTTTTGGAATTGTTTCCCATCATTGTGGCCATGGAGGTTTGGCAGGAGCGTTTTAGTAATCGGCGTATTCGGTTCCATTGTGATAACATGGGTGTTGTGGAGGTGGTGAACCGGTTGTCGGCTTCTTCGCCCCCGGTGGTGCGTTTGCTGTGGCATTTGGTTCTCACTTGCTTGCGGCTCAATTGTTTTGTCAAAGCAGTGCACGTTTGCTGGTGTACAGAATTCGGTTGCTGATGCGTTGTCTCGTTTTCAGTGGGACAGGTTCTGGTCGCTGGCGCCGGGAGCGGCAGGGGATTCCTTGTCCTGGGCATCTTTGGAGGGTGGCCTTGGCGTCTCCGCAGCGCTGATTCGGCTGTCGGTAAGTACGGGCACTTGGACGGCATACTCATCGGCTTGGCGGGAATGGTCGGATTTGGTGAGTGGAGCGGCTGCCCCATTGTCTGTTGGGGATCGTTTGTAATTTCCTGTTGTACTATATTGGGCGGGGTTTTGCGCAGGGTGTGTCGGTTTCCAAGATGAACGGGCGTTTGGCTGCTTTTGCCTTTTTTGTTTAAGTCTATGGGTGTGCAGGACGTGACCAAGCAATTTTTGGTACGGCAGGAAATGCGAGGTTTTCGGAAGGGTCGCGTGGCCCCGGACTCCAGGCGTCCGGTGTCTTTTGAGTTGCTGGTGGAGCTTATGGGTGTGTTGGAGGGGGTGTGTTTCCCGGTACGAGGCTGTTCTGTTCAGGGCGGCGTATGCGCTCACCTTTTTTGGGGCGTGGCGGGGGGGTGAGCTTGTCAGTAGCAATAGGCAGGGTTTGGGGGGTTTGCAGTGGGGGGATGTGTGTTTGACTGGTGAGCGGGTGGAGGTGCGGATCCGTCGTTCCAAGACCGATCAGTTGGGTCGGGGGGCGGAGGTCGTTTTGGGCAGGGTGGAGCCGGAGGCGGTTTGCCCTGTGTCTTGTGTCAGGGGTTACATGGAGTTGAGGGGACAGGTGGCTGGCCCCTTTTTGCGGCACGCAGATGCTTCTGCTCTGTCGCGCTATCAGTTTTTGGCGGTGTTCCGGCGTTGTTTGGCGGGGGTAGGTCGAGATTCTCGGCAGTTTAATACTCATTCATTTCGGGTGGGGGCGGCTACTGAGGCTGCCAGGTGGGGTCTACCTCCGGAGGTCATTCGGAGGATCGGTTCCGAGTTTATGTTCGCCCTCATCTTTTGTAGTGGGTGGGGTGGTTTTTTCCTCTCTTCGTCTGTTGTGCCTCGCTGATGTTGTTTTGCTGTTTTTTGGTTTCTGTGGTTAATTGTTCTCTGGTTTTCTTACAGAATTCCGGCAAGGCCTGGTGTGGATATTGGGAGATTCCTACGTCTTTTGGGGGGGAATTAGGGCTGACACTAGGCCAGAGGGCAGGCAGCTTGGAGTTCCCCGGGATGTTGCCACCCCGCGGTGGTTGGGAGTTAGGGGCATGACGTGTAGCCGGGTCTTGACGGAATTTCACTATTTTTCCGGGTATGATAGGCCCCCGGACGTATTGGTGTTGCGCGTCGGGGGCAGCGATCTGGGGGTTCGTGCTTCCATGGATTTGATCCAGGACATAAAATTTGATTTGCTGCGCTTTAGGCGGCCAGGCTTTAGGCGGCCAGATATGGTGGCCAGGAGGGCTTGGCGGTATGCCCGATCGGTGGAGCGCCTGAATAAGTCCCGGATCAAGCTCAATCAGGTGGTGGGCAAATTTGTCGCTCGGCTGAGGTGCCTCGTGGCGCTGCACTCTGACTTGGAGGATTGCTCGGTCCGGTACTGGATGGATGACGGTGTGCACTTGAATGCAGTTGGCACTGATTTTTGGTTCCTGGGGCTCCAGGATGGGATCCAGCGAGCGGTGCAGGTGTGGGGTGACTCACTTGAGTGAGGTGTCACTCATGTTCGTGTGCCGGGTTAGGGGGTCTTTGGGGGTCTACAAAATCAGAGTTCATTACAAAAATGGGGGGCCCTCAGCTGGTATGGGTGCTTCCCCCTGTTGGTGTCCGGATTTATAAAGGGCGGGGCCTGGCCCCTTGGGAACCCAGAAGGAGTAAGTGTCCTCGAGCTGGTTGTGGTGCGGCTGGGGACTTGGTTGGAGTGTTAAGAGAGGCCTTTTTAGGCTGGCGGGCACCCAAAGACCCCTTCTCAGGTCAACCCTTGTTTAAAGTATTATTTTTGTATATTTGGTTTATTACTTTGGTTATTGTTAAAGTTGTTGGTTTAATAAAAGGGCTGCTGTGGCCGTTAAAATCCATGTCGTGCAATCAGTGTGTGTATTGGGGTTTTAACGGAGGGACGGAAAATTGACGAATCCATCAGTCAAGACAGACATGGAGAGACTAAGCGGAGGGGTGTCACGCCCGGGTCCCAGCGGATATGTAACAGGATCTCAGCGATGGAGTTATTAGGAGGAGTTGGGCTCTGGGCTGAGTAGTATGGCGGTAATTCAGGCTTGAACCTCTGGCGTCACTCACAACTAACGGCGAGTTAGAGGTTCGTGCATCATATATCGGTATGTGACTCAGCGGAGCAGTAGTGGCTATTACTTCATAGACCACTGTTAATTAAGGACAAATTAATCATACAATTTAGGAAGAGTATTGGGCAAGTAGTGTCTAAACAACTAAGTACTCCAACCGAAAATAAAGTCAATGGTAACCCCAATACTGATCAATGTAAGTAGTTCACTGACATTACAAATGAAACCATAGCTGTGGAGTACTTGCTGTTAGCAGAAAGGAGTATTGCAGAGCGGTGGTTTGCAGACTGGAGTTGCTGGGTGGATGTCAGCACAGTGATGGCAGCTGTGGGAGCTCCTCTTGGCAGGCTGTTGAGGCGGCTAGCTGTCCAGAGGCAACAGGAGGTTTAGGAAGTCCCAGATGGCAGGCTACGGTCCAGTGCTGGCGGGTCCCAATGGCTGGTCAGCAAGGCGTTAGGTTAGCAAGGCGTTCGATCCTCAATAGTGGAACGCCTTGCTAACCCCGCAGGAGCCTTTAAATATGCTGCCAGCGCGGGAACCTGAATCACGCGACTCGGACTTCCGCGTTCCAGGGTGGAACGCATCAGCCGGCGTAATAGTGGGGAGACGTGAACAGCGGCGATGCACTTCCGGGTGCGTTCCACCCTGGAGCGCACACTCGTCGCCGGACGTGCACGGACGACCTTACAAGGGGCTACATGACTGGGGGGAGGAATAGTCCTGGGAGAAAGGGTTAAAAATAAAATGGGAATAGCTGCTCTTACCTGATTGGACATGGGAGTCAGGTGTCCAGGAGGAGCCGCATGGGAAGGAACTGCGAGGGCTCAGGGACGTCCTCTTTCTGGAAATCGACGAAGGAAGCAGGTTGGCCCACTCTCCCTCCCTGAATTTTGTGGTTATGGGGGTTTTGTTAAAGTTGTTGGTTTAATAAAAGGGCTGCTGTGGCCGTTAAAATCCATGTCGCGCAGTCAGTGTGTGTATTGGGGTTTTAACGGAGGGACGGAAAATTGACGAATCCATCAGTCATGAATGTTTATAAGAACAGAAAATGTCATTGAAAAAATCAGTACACTCTGGGAAATATTTAGTAACTTGTTTGGATCCTATGGTTGATACAAACAAACCTGCAACAATTCAGTTTTGTTCAATACAAGATTCAAAAGCAAGAAGTATTAAAATTATAATTGTATCTATAGAGACACAAATCATGTATGACAATCTAGGACATTTTGCATAAAGCAAGCCTATGTCACTTATGGCTATATATATATATATGTATATACACTGTAAAATAACAAATGTATGTCTGGAACAGAAACATATGTTACCCATGGTTGTAGATTTTTATTCTATAGTAATGTATATGTTGTAAAAAAAACGCTGCAGCATTTGATGTTTTGTCAATACATGTAAATACATTTTTTTTCAAGCTTAAAGGGTGATTTTAAGGGGGTATAAAAAAATTAATGCCTGTTGTTTCATATCCACTGTTTGTGTAAACTGATAATAAAATGCCTGATACATGTCATATGGGCTGACTCCATCATTGTGTGCTTCTTGAGAATCATGGATGGGAGGATAAAACAGAGCAGTTGCTGAGTTTCTGATAAAAGAGGGTTGTTTGGCTGTTGAGATCCATAAACGACTGTAGAATGTGTATGATGATGCAGTAATAGACGTGACCAATGTTAGGTTCTAGGAAAAAAGTTTAAACAGGGAGAGACTGAAATTGTTGATAAGGCATTGAATGGAGCCATTCAAGCTCCCCCCTAAGGCCCCCCCCCCCCCTCTGTACATTTTTTCCAAATTGGAAAAAATCTTTTAGGCCAGTGTAAAAGATGGCACAAATGCATCGAATGTGGGGACTATTTGGAAGAATAGCTGTGAGTAGAGAAATTTATGATAGCTATATATATGTATGATCATTGCTTCCATCTCTGCATAATTGAACATTGTATATCACAAAAGAAACATATTTATATATATATATATATATACACACACACATACACATACATACACACA
>NW_017306606.1:1026419-1039026 GCF_000935625.1 Nanorana parkeri
TATATATATATATATATATACACACACACATACACATACATACACACACACACACACACACACACACACATTGTCACACTGGAAATCATTGCCTGTTAATCATTGTGTTAAGTCTACAGATATCCTTTTATGCTGTGGTAAGAACTACATAAAGTTATTTGGTAAAAATTGTGCTCACAATGACAGTGTCTCTAATTTCTAACATCCACAATTTATTTTGCCGCCACTTGTAATTCTGATGAGTGCTAATAGAAAAACTTTTAATTAAGTCCTTCTCATTCTCATGAGCAACTTGACAGCTTTAACACTACCACTCTGCTGCCTTACAAGACACATCTTTTTCAATGCAATATTAGTACAACTGAATCATGGAAGCCCATTGTACTGCAGCTCAAAATAAAGTGTTTTTTTAATTGTTTCAAACAAATCCTATGTATATAGACATGTATTCTTGAGGCTTTTTCAATTATGGGGCTTAGTATTCAAATATTGAGCCTCCATGATTCTCAATATCATCAATTTCCATTGTTCCTCCCTTAAGATCTGCTTAATTTAACCATACTAACATGCACCAGTACCGTGATTAAGTGGTTGCTTTAGGTTGATCAGCTTTTGGGTAAACTCTTTTTTATAATACATTTTTAATTTATGGAAGTCAAGGGTACAAAAGGCTTAGGTACAGTTGTTATTTACTTATAAATAAGCATTGCAATCTTCTTGTGATAATTACAAGGACAAAAGTTGGTAAACCTAATATTTGCTGAGGTGATAGCTAATTACAATATGCCATGTTTAGATTGACATGTGCATTGTTAATTTTCTGTTTGACACTTTTCCTTTGTTTTATCTTACTATCAATTTCATAAATAAAACATACATGAGAAGTTATGGAGCAGGGGTAGGCAAACTATGGCCCCCTAGCTTTGGTGAAACTAAAAATCCCATCATGCATCTGCTTCTAGGAGTCATGCTTGTGGCTGTCAGAGTCTTGCAATTCTTCATTGGATTTGTAGTAGCACCACAGCTGGAGGGCTGGTGTTTGCCTACCTTTGTTATAGAGGAAGAATTTATGGGGATGAAATGAGAAAACTGTGGATGTCGCCTATGGTTAATTTCCGGTGTGTTCATTTTTTGCGATTTTGTGGGCGTGCGCAATTTTAAGGCTTGACATGTTTGGTGTCTATTTACCCAATGTGACCCAGTCTTTTATATTTTAGAAATAAATTGGGGTGATAATAAATGTTTCATTACTTTTCATTGGGAAACAAGGTTTTGTTTTCAAAATTGTAGGTACTTTTTTGTTCTATAGTAAAAAAATTTAAACCGCAGTGGTGATTAAATACCAGTTGATAAAAAGCTCTATCTGTCCCCATAAAATAGTAGGGCTGGTAATGATTAAAATTTTCGTGTTCGATTAATCAAAATTTATTTTAATCGATTAATCGATTAATTATAACGCACATGCACTTCGTTAGCCGTCACGGACATCAACGTCACCGGACTCCTCTCCCATTCCCTTCGTTAGCCGACGGAGCCACTTGGGGAAGGGGGAGGAGTCCGGTGATGTCGATGTCCGTGACGTCACCAGATCGCTGACGGGACTCCCGGAAGCCGGCGGAGAAGTGAGTGTTTTCATTAGCGATCAAAATAATTTTAATCGATCAAAAAGTTTAACGATTAATCTAGAAAGTAATCTTAAATTTGCACAGCCCTATAAAATAGTATACAATTAATTTCAGTACAGCGTTGCATGACTGAATAAATGTCAGTCAAAGTACTGCAGTGCTGAATACTGAAAATGGCCTGGCCAGGAAGGGGGTTTAACCCCCCGGTCTTTAAGTGGTTAATCAGCATTTTAAATAGCTTAAAAACCTTTTGACTTTAATATCACTTTAATCTTTGATGTGTATAGAAGGACAACAATCTGTAGCAGATGCAGTGCAGAATAGTAAAAGTTCAGGGAAGAGTATAACAGGAAAAAAGCAGCAAACAATATTTTACAGAATGGTAAAAGTACAGAGTGCGTGTTTTTTGCAGCTGCAAATGTCCTTCTCTATGGAATAGACAGTTAGCATGTAAAACAAAATAGGTTACATTATTTTAAATGACTGAAGATTTCTGCTAAGTGGCCATGTTAACCTCCGGGGTGTCATATTACTGAAACGCTTAAGGCTGAAAGTATGTTATTAGAATTAGCGGTCCATTATGATCATCGAGAGGAGTACCTGTCTCTAGGCCATACAACTAATTCTTTGTAGCAAGTAAATGACCTACGGGCATAGAAAGTGTTTGAAAGCTCCAGGCACTCACACAGTTTCTAGGAAATTTAATTCAGAATGAAAAGCTTTTCCAAATAAAAATGTTATATAGTAAGTACATTAGAAGAAATATTGCGCAGAAAACAACATTCTTTATGTTAAACCATTTATTAAACAAGACCTATACTGAGAGATAAAAACGATAAAGAAGGACTGGGCTCCATTGAAACGTTGACATTAAAATGCTGTTGCTTTGACTTATCTTCACTGCAAGAACAGTGAATGCCCCCTTATCTATTTTAGATGCCGGAATTGAAGCGCCACACCAATTAAAATAGTCCAGATACAACTTTATTACACTAGGGTCAGTGGACAATTGAGTATAATAGCCAAACCATTTCTGGAGTCCAAAACACCCCCTTCATCAGGGCTAAGGTAAAATACAAAGGGACATCATGAATATGTATAAAACATGATTGCAATAAGATAAAAGCTTACGTAGTATATCAAAAAATGTAGAGCAATAATAAAACATAGATTCAGTACCTGGTTTTGTTTATGGTATTGTATGTATACATTCATACTGAGTATATGTAATTTATTTGTTTATTTGTAAATCAACATAAAAGTAGCAAGTAATCTCCAAAAACAACAATGTTGAAAACGTTAAAAGGTTTACATTTATCAATCAACAATGTGTAAGTAAAGTGTAAAGGTGTTGTTACAAGAAAAAAAAAGGGGGAGGGGCCATACAAAATCCCCAAATCAATACCTTCCTTTGATTTCTATGGATACTTCTTTGTAGATGAGCATTTACCTTACAAACATAGTATGGTGTCTACTTTTGGAACTGTTTACTGAAAGATATAGAGTTTGTGGAAGTTGCCAAGTTTCCTAAAAGCTGAACAGTGGTTTGATCTGCTGATAATGCTGGAAAGCATAGGAATTTGTTGTGGAAATGTGCCTAAAAGTAAACTAACCCTTTGAGCATAGAGGCCACTGGATCTGCATGACTGTGAAACAACTAGCATTTGGACATGGAAGCCAGAGGAGATAACCCATATATAACTTACATCACAGTTTTCCTTTAATCTGAATTTTGTGTCACAGAACCGTTAGCTCACAGAAAGGTGTGCAATGCACCGTAAACATTAGGTGGCATCCATGGGCATTCCAAGATTTATAAAATAATCTAACCATCACTCCCTCCCTACAGTCATAAACACTTGTATGTACATGCGCCATAACAGGAAAATTGTATTTCATACTTACCGTAATTTTCCTTTCCTGTCCAGCTCCATGGCAGCACACGAATGGGTTAATCCCTCCCTCCTCCCCTAATCAGGATCGTAACTCATAAAAGCTGAAAGAGTCCCCTTGCTTGCCGTTCCGTAACTCGACTACTATATGGGTGGGCCCTGTGCTGCCATGGAGCTGGACAGGAAAGGAAAATTACGGTAAGTATGAAATACAATTTTCCTGTTTTCCTGTCAGCTCCATGGCAGCACACGGATGGGAATTAACTAGCCAAAAACAGGGGTGGGTATGCTTAAAAATATTTAAATCACAACTCATGGTAGAAGAAATAACCCTACGGCCGAATTCAACTTTAGTTAAGGCAGCTGGATCTACACAGTAGTGTGTAATGAACGTGTGCGGAGAAGACCATGTGGCCGCTTAACACACAGTCTCTAAGGAAACATGATTGGGTGCAGCCCATGATGTGGCCAGACTCCTAGTGGAAATGACCAGACACCCCACTTGGGACAGTCATGTGCTCGGCTTCATATGCTAACGACATCGCCTTCCCTATCAAGGATGCTATGAGCCTACTGGACGCTGTAGCATCCTTCCTGGCACCTGCTGTAACGATAGAGATGACCCGTAGACCTGAGCTCTTCCGTGGCCAAAATATACGCTTTTAGCGTATTACCTACGTCCAAGCGGCTAATCTGGCCCCCATCATCCGACTTGAAGGTTGGCAATACAATTTCTTGGTGTATGTGAAAGTCAGTCACAACCTTGGGAATGAACCTCAGCATGGGAACTAGAATCACTCCATCTGCCAGGAAAGTGAAGAAGTGTTTTTTAAACTCAAGAGCGGCCAACTCCAAAACCCGTCTGGTGGAGGTGATAGCAACTAGAAAAGCAGCGTTTAAATGCGAGGACGAGTAGTACTGGGCTTCCTAGAATGAAGAAGAGTATTGACTACCCTATCTGAGCAACCCAATGCGAGAAGTCTACGCCTCTCAATATCCATGCTGCTAGGCAAAGTTTCACAGGTGCTGGGTGAAGGATCGGACCGTGAAAGAAGATCGGTCAATGGCGGTAAGAATAGTGGAGGCTGGATACCCATCAGGCAGAGGAGAGGATACCAAGGCCCCTTGGGCCGGTTCGGAATCACTGCCAGGACAGCCACCTATTCTCTCCAGAATCTCCTCAGAAATTGTAGTATGAAAAAGGCACTGGCGGGAAGGAGCAAACCGTCCGAATGTCCACTCTGCTGTCAGAGCGCCTATCGCCACCGCTTGTACACATGGAAACTTCGAGAAAAACTTCACGACTTCTGTGTTTTTTCGGGACAAAAATAGGTCTACTTCTGGAGCTAAGCCCCAGGACACAGTGTCCTGAAATACTTGACAGAGGAGACACCACTCGTCGTTGTCCAGAGGAACTCTGGATAGATAATCTGCTTGGTGATTGAGGGGACCCGACACGTACACTGCCAAAAAGTGAAGATGGATCTGAGCCCAGGTAATAATAGGAGAGACTTCTTCCAGCAGGGCACGACTGCGTGCACCCCCTTGTCTCCTGATACAAGCCATCGCTGAGGTATTGTCAATTTACATCACAACTGACTTCCCCAGGATAAATCGCTGGAAGGCCAATAGCGGCTGAAACACTGCCCTCAGCTCCAGGACATTGGAGACAAACCCCCACTGCAGGAAGGACCAGTGACCCTGAGCACCCTCGCTCAGACAGACGGCACCCCAACCCCATTCTCTTGTAGCTGAGGAATTCACGGTCCATGTGGTAAGGAGGAGAGACTGACAGCCTAGTCAGTTGCAGTCCATGAACCACCACCCCAGGCTGCTCCGCATTGGGGAGAGATCCAAATAAGGTGGTAGAGACTTTCCGGCTGCCACTGCTGCAAGAACCCGGTTTGAAAGAAACAAGTTCGCCATTGGGCCCACTGGGCTGCAGGAATCATTGACATCATGGACCCAACAATCTGAAGACAATGAGACACTAATAGTAGAAGGTACGATAGGGCACCCGGGATTGCACAGCTTTGTGCCCGGAACCTCTTCTGGGGAAGAGAGACTGCACCGTATGCCTTACCTCCAGTGGCCATAGCTGTTGTCTAGTTTGTTGCAGAGTAGCAACTGACCCCCAAATGGAATTACAACATCCCTGCTTGGATGTGGGATCTGCCACCCACGGTCTGAGCCACAGAGCCCTTCTGCCCACCACTGTGGCCAACAAAACTCTGGCTATTCTTTAAGCCGTCTAAGATCTTAGATTTACTAAGATTCTCCGAAACTGCTGCTTCAGCGCTGCCCACCCAAGCCTTCAGGGCCTTGGAAGGTACTGCCATAGCAACCGCAGGTTTGCAGGCCCCACCGGCCAAGAGATAGATCTTTTTAAGATCCAAATCTGCCCAAGACATCCTTAAAGGTAACAGCGTCACCAAGGGGCATCGTGACATGCCTTGCCAGCCTCATTAAGGCCGCATTAACCACAGGCGAATCATCTGAGTGTTTAAGATCCTCTTTCTTAAAAGGATACAGTTTAGAGAATCTATTTCCAAAGTAATACTTCCCATCCACCTGACTCCATTCATCCTGGATACATTCTTCATCTGAAGAGGGAGAATCAGAATGGGGTCCGGAGGACTCCCGACTGCGGCCAGCTCTAGAAGGGTCCGGACTAGACTCCTAAGCTGGATCTACAGTAGGCTGGTTTAAGGACTGACCCTATGCAGAAGAAACATTTCCTGAGGGTATCCTGAAAGACTTTCTGCAGTAAATAAATAACCTGCATATACCTGCCTCCTTGTCTGTAGTGGCCTCTGACAACATGATTCACACGCTGTTTTCTCTGATAAGGCCATACTGGTATATGCCCAATAAGCCCCCAAAGGGGCTGAATATGGTGGGAGGGCCCCAGGATGCGCTGAGACAATCCGCTGATTTACAGACAGAAACCGGTTGCGAAATCTTCTGTCGGAACGACGAGTGTCTTGCTCTGGAGACGATGATCTCCCTCAACTAGACGCAGAGGACTCACTGCGCTCCTGAACATGGCGCGAGCCGGACCTGGACGGACCGAACAGAGGGTAGATATATGATACAAAAAAAAAAGGCTGACTTTTAGACAGCAAACCATGATGAGGAGCAGGCACCTACCTTCTTTGCGACTGGTGATCTTTGATGGGTGGGGATATGTCTAGAGGCATGATGTGCATGCATGAAAAATGCTAGCACAACCAACAGCAACTACAATAATCAGCTAACGATCAATATAAGCACTTACTGGTGCCAAGAATGTCGCGGCTCGGCTGACTGTGTACCACCAGGCTCAAAACAGACAGCCATCTCTGAAGGGCTGGGTGACTTAAATAGCCCCCCTATTAACTCCTCCACCAGAAGGAATGCAGACTGCCCAGCCGGCGGTGGAGACGCACTGGAACGCATAGCCTGCGTTCCACTCTACATCATAGGAACACACAGAAGCCGGGTTCTCGTCCAGCGGCGGAAGTGCCTGGGTGAAACGCATAGCGTACGTTCCACCTGCCGCCACAAGTCTTACAATGCAGTGGCCGGAAGCTCCCCAGCGGCGGAATAACATCAGTGGAATGCACAGCGTGCGTTTCAACACCGCCGCTGGGAGCCCCAGACAGCACAGCAAGGAGCCGCAAACACCGGCTCCACACAGGTTATGGCAGCACAGGCTCTTGTCACTGACACAATACATAGAAATACACAAGAAGGAATACCGAATAACAGGCAGAATAGGCCTGCAATGAAGCAACAACTCCATAAGTTACATTTTAAACATTACCAACGCTGGGGAACCACAGGTGACAGCAAAATACTCACCCAGAAAGCACCCAAGAGTTAGGGCACAAGATGAAGCTGACAGAGTTAGCAAACACCTTTCTGTAAGATCCAGTTAAAAGATTTAGTAGCAGAGCTACAAGTGGCAGCAGCCTGCACTCAGCAAGCACCTGCGGGGTTAAAGCACCTGAAAGCAAGCTAATGGGTGTTTCAGGTAAATACCTGCAAGAGTCAGCTTAGGCATGAGCAGCACCACACAATCACATATGTAAAGGTGGCCATACAACTTACAACCATTGTAAAACTTTTGTTGTACAGACATTTCACCTTCATACAATTTCCTTACAACTAACCCATCATGCACAGACCAATGCAGTTCACAAATAACGCTTGTCAGCAACACCACCTAGCTGATTTTGTATTGATCAAAAGGACAAACTTTCGTTTGAGCAAGTGCAGTTTGCATCTAGAGATTTTCATTGTACAACCACTCCATTAACCTGTCAATTGACATCCAAACGTTTCCTGCTGAAAGACAAAAAATCTCCAGATAATTGTAAGGAGCATGGGCTCCTTTAGGCGCCCAGACCAAGTAGGAATATCTCCTCCACCCATAATGAGCAACAGCAGTGTACTTACACCTTGTTCGCCAGGCCCCGAGGATCACCAGCGGGGCTCCCATGGACCTGCACCATTTAGGAAAGGGCTCACAGGGACTTCGCCAACTGAAGGAGGTAGAAGAAGGCGGACAGCAAGAACTTTATCCCTGCTAGGTAGGCACCGTGCTCGGATCCTGACATATAGGAGGAGAAAAAAGGAACGGCAAGCCAGGGGACTCTTTCAGCTTTTATGAGTTACGATCCTGATTAGGGGAGGAGGGAGGGATTAACCCATTCGTGTGCTGCCATGGAGCTGACAGGAAACAGGTTTTGACACAATTGGCTATACCAATAATTGTCTGATCCTACCAAAATCACATAATTGAAATGACCTATTAGGACTATGAATTAACCATCAACAATCTAAAATGTGCATTACACATTGCTAGCCAAGGCGAACAAAACAGGACTAAGAACAACTTGAAAGGCGCATAGTCTTTGCTTATCTGTTTAATTCAGTATATTTGGTGTTTGAAGCTAAAGCTGATAATTTCCATGCTGCACTGTAATTATGTAAATCACTGTAGATCACACACTGTTAGAAGCATGAAGCATACATTTCATATGGCGTAGAAACTACATGTCTTCAAGACCAAGACTTATAAAAAGAAAGCCACCAGGAATCCTCCCAAATATGTATGGCATGGGCACCATTCTACCACATTTGACTGACTGAAATAATAAAGGCAAAAGAACGCTCAGCTAAACATATGGAGGGGCTGCTTACTTGCAGTAGTTGCTGATGTTTCCCCCAGCTCAATGCTGTATAAAAATTATCACTTAGGGCACATTCACAGTTATGCATTGTGGTAACTCGCAAATGAGTGCTGCAGTGCTACTCATTTGGAATGGCACTAGACCGTAATGGGCAATGCACCCGCACTACAGCACTGTGCTGACGTTATAAACAAATAGGTCATGTCTATTTTTGGTGCATTGGAAGCCTGTTCAAAAGGAAACACAACATGTACAGTAACTCAATCCAGTGCAACAGTAATTTGTTTAATTAAAACAAAATGAGTCCCTATGGTTCTTGCCCATGAATACATTGAGATTGATTTACAATGGGCAAATAGGCTGTTCATTTTGCAAGAAAATTTCCCTTTTGTAAGGGGTGTTTTCCCATAGCTTAGTGAATGGGGTGAAGCTCTGCTAACTTCCATCATGCAATCACCTGCAAGCAGAAATTCTGTTTTTTTTTTCTTTTCCTTGCACATAATTGATTAAGTAAATTTTCACCACATTCACTAAGCTAAGGGAAAAATCTCCTTCAAAGTGAAAATTCCATTGCAATTTGCACAGTTTATGTGCATTAATAAGCCATTGTGTCTGTAGTACAGTGCATACATAGATATGCTAAAAACAATGCAATATTTACATTAGCCATGGCCTGTAATGACTACACTTAAAGCACAAACACAAAAGAACAGAGGTAAGAGATTATATTTGCAAATTTGCTCAGTACCCCAGAATACAAATATGGTGTATAATGTACAACCACCCTTTAACATCAAGTCTGCTGAGATCGCCTTCTGAAAATGCTAGCTGTCTGGCAGTCAGGATGACCATTTTACTTTTGTACCTTACAGATGAAGTATAGTGTACAAATATCATACCTTTCACTGCATGCAGATAAATAATTCTGACTTTTCTAACATTTGTTTTAGGTCAGTGAGTGTAAAAGTATTGAAGACATCGATTTTTCAATACTTTCAATAGGGACACCAGTTTTGGCGAAACCTGTTTAATCTCTCCAATTCACTTAGGAGATATTTCCTCTGGCACATACACGTAGATGGAAAAAAGCCAAATACCCCAAAGCCATGTTACTATGAATCAGTTAAGTAATTAAAGTAAACCTACTTTTCTCAAAACATACAGCCCACTTACTCATACTGTTACTGATAGTCAAATGCCCACTGGGGGAATAACTAGGTCCCTGAGAGCAGACTTGAGAAGAATTTGTTGGCCAAATGTGAAATGTTCAGCCTTATGTTTACAGGCCGAGTTGTGGGTTAACATAGTGCGCAGCATAGTGGGCTAGTGATTAGCACTTCTGCCTTAAAGCACGGGTTGAGTCCTGGTCAGGACACTATCTGGATGGAGTTTCCATGTTATCCCTGAGTTTGTGTGGGTTTCCTGCTACACTCCAAAACACATACTGGTAGGTTTACTGGATCCAGTCTAAAACTGGCCTTAGTTTGATATTCTACTGAGCATGCTCAAGAAGGGTGCCTTACCATCTGCCCCGATGGCGGATAAAAGCACTTTGAGTCCCCACGAAGAAAAGTGCTGTATAAATATAAATTAATAATAAAAATAATATGTTTGGACATTGTTTCTGTAAACATCGGCAAAGGAAACAGTTTCTTTAAGAAAGACAGTATGAAAACTGAACTGTGTTAATCTCCTAAAACCCCATTGGCCAGACGTTATAATAAATCTCTATGGCACCCACTGCCTATAAAATTCTCGCAGACACACAAGCCCTTCGGGGAAATTCCATGCCTGAGATGACCTTGTTAGAAATGTAATTTAATGTAAAAAAAAAAAAAAAAACCTTTTAAACCAATAAATAAATATATAAAACAAACATTTGTATCTGTAAACAATAATATAAATATTATTATTATAATTATTATATAGGATTACTATAGCGCCAACAGTTTGTGCAGATCTTTACAATATAATGCATTACAATCACAATACAATTCAAGACAAAATGGTAAGGAGGGCCCTGCCCATGAGGGCACGTTACATTTCAAAGTGTAATATATATATGTATATATATATATACATATATATAATATATTGCCAAAAGCATTGGGACACCCCTCCAAAACATTGGATTTAGTTGTTCCATGACATTTCCTTGCTACTAAATATTCCACGGTCAACTGTTAGTGGTATTATAACAAAGTGGAAGCAACTGGGAACAACAGCAACTCAGCCACCAAGTGGTAGGCCACGTAAACTGACAGATCGTGGTCGGCGCATGCTGAAGCGCACGGTGCGCAGAAGTCGCCAACTGTCGGCAGAGTCAATAGCGACAGACCTCCATCTTCGTGTGGCCTTCAGATTGGCACAACAATAGTGCATAGAGAGCTTCATGGAATAGGTTTCCATGGCCGAGCAGCTGCCTTTAAGCCTTACATCACCAAGTGCAATGCAAAGCGTCGGATGCAGTGGTGAAAAGCCTGCCACCACTGGACTCTAGAGAAGTGGAGACGTGTGCTCTGGAGTGACGAATCACGCTTCTCTGTCTGGCAATCCGATGGATGTGTCTGGGTTTGGCGGGTTGCCAGGAGAACGGTACTTGCCTGACTGCATTGTGCTAACTGTAAAATTTGGTGGAAGGGGGATTATGGTGTGGGGCTGTTTTTCAGGGGTTGGGCTTGGGCCCTTAGTTCCAGTGAATGGCACTCTTAAGGCATCAGCATACCAAGACATTTTAGGCTGGCTCCGCCCAGCTGTCAGAAGCAGGCTGTTGGCAGGCCAATGGCCGGCCGCTCGGCCAGCTTCGGCTTTCAGCACGGCCCAGCGCTCGACTGAGCTGCTCGGCCGTGATCGGGAGCTGTACGGGCTATTGTGAATAGCCCGTACAGCACCCCCTCGGTTCTCCTGAACCGAAGGGGTCCTGGGGCCGAAGCCAGCCGAAGGATCGGCCGAAGCTACGGCCAGATCCTTTGGCAGCTTTGTGAATAGTGTGTATATCATCCACCATATCCATGTCTTCCAACAAAAGTCTGTGTTCCAACTAGCACGGCACCTCCAGTGGGCAGTGTACATATAAAGAAAGTCTTCCATGCATCCGCCATGAATATTAGTATCCCCAATGGTATTACACTCACCACTCACAAAAACAGGCAATGCTCCCTTTTCATTAGGGATGCAAAAAGTATAAATATGAAGGTGAACTTTACTTCCTCAAGAACAACCCCTAAGGAAGTCAATTTGATGAAATGTGTAGAGGCAAGGTCTGATGACATCAGCATGACACTTGGAAGTCCACAGGCTGCTCCTGGTGGAGAGGAGTTCAGCTGAGTACAGACGCTTAAACTGGGGCTGGTTATAGCACTAGAAGATGTGTGATTTTATTGTTTTTACACTGTGCAAGTTTTTCTTCTTAAGTATATAGTTTGTTATATATTTCTTCTTATAAATGCAAGAGAGATGAGAGCTATCCCAAGGGGAGATTTGAAAAGAGCAGTTTGACCTTACTTATTAAATAAGAGGTCATACAAGGTGTGGTGATTGAGCGTTTTTATTAGGTTTGGCACAGAGGTGTTTTTATCATTTAAAAAAATTATTTATATTGAGGACACAAGAGAATTACAACAAGAAGCACTGTGGGGAGGACCTAAAGGAATTCATCTATATGAACACTGACTATATTGTGTATTATTTAAAGGGCACAAATTAATGTTTGCAATTTCTTCTATGTAATATGGACGTACACTAGTATGTACAGTATATACACAAAAACACAGGACACAATATTAGGGTGTATATTTTTTTTATTCAGGTAAAATAAGTGCTGGACATATTGAAAACACTGATGATAATGATAATAATGATGATGATAATGATAACAATTTGCATAAAATGAATAAATGCTATATAATAATTC
>NW_017306606.1:1039218-1118949 GCF_000935625.1 Nanorana parkeri
ATTTGGTACTGCTTATACATACTTTTTTTAATGCATGATCATTTATATTAATATTTTTACAACATGAGATTTGTCATTTTATTTATATTCAAACTTTTTTATGTTTTTTTATCAATTTGGTCTCTTTTACCATTTGCTTTGGTGCAGCTTCTGTTACTGTTTGCTTGGAGTAACCTTCTGGGTACCCACTGGAGAGTAGTCCTGTTCTTGTTGTGACATGCTTAACCAGAGCCAGTGAGCTTTCCAAACAGTCGTTTGTCTTCCACTGCCTTATATGAATGAGAATTGAAGTCCCGGCAACTCTTAGTTGCTTTTGTCAATTGGAAAAAAATATTTTGTGTTGTCATCTATCAGTTGGTGAGATCTTATTTGACCTATGGTACTTTTAAAGTGGAACTGAACTCTGGAAGCTGTGCCCAAAAAAGCAGGCAGAGGGTAAATGGCTTTATTGCCTGTGGTCTCACTGCAGCTGATGTTTTACTATTACTGACTTTCTATGTCTTGTTTATTTATCTGTGTGGAACAAGCCATCTTAGCAGAGACATGGCTTTGCTCCCTCATGCCGGAGCCTACAGCAAGGAGAACAATGAGTGGCACAGTAGTGACACCAAATCTCCCTCCAGATCTCCTAAGACTAGCAGTCACTGGCAGAAGTGCCTTAGATCCCAATACTGCAGATACATAGCTATGAGGCTGCAAACACAGGAGTTATTAGGCATCCTCACCATAAAGTGCCCTGCTAGTATTTAGTATGAATTCAAGACAAGACAGATATCACAGGGAATGGCATAATCCACATTTCTACATTTCTAAATGTTCTCCATAACATAGCAAAAATAAATAAAAAAATAAAAATAAAATATATATATATACATATATATATATATATTTACATACACACACACACTTTATACAGTGTGTGCGTTCTTTGGAAGCTATTTCCACTAAGGATTTGTCAGATTAACGGTAGTTGACGGTGTATATTGTAGCACAATGTGCTGCATATGCATCAAAAATAGACGGACAGATGCATACATGCATTCAGGAGAAGTTGCGTTGGGTGCCTGATGATTCAAAACTAAGGGAAAACCTGCCCATGTCTTTCAAAAAATGATCTCTACTGTGCTTTTAGTCATAAGCATACAAAGCTTGCCCTATTGGTTGCTATTTGCAAGGCATTACCTAATAGCAACTTATCATACTTTTTTCTTAATTACAGTGCACCATTGATAGGCGCACATGTATGCCAACTGACTTTAATATGGTATATAATCCGATTTAAAATAGTCTATTCTTCATGTAAATGCCTATCTATGACGATCATTTCTTGGGCACAGTGACTGGTACAAAAGTCAAGCACTGGCCTTTGGGCTTGCCAAACCTTTGCTGATGTTCTGTGAATTATTGCTTTTTAATAGTTATTGAATTACAGGGAACTTGATATTAGTTTTTATATTGTTAATTATGATAGTTAATAGGCATTTATTTCTGTGTATGTATGTGTATATAAACCTTTACTTATGCCTGTTCGCTATGACCTCTGACCCTACCATATGCGCACATGCCTTGTCCTGAACCATATATAAAAGCAAACTTGTTAGGTCCAGTTATTTGATAAAACAGGTTCAATAAAGTAATTTACTGTCTATAGGAGAACAAAGAAACCACCTCAGAGCCTTGTGTAAAGGTGGCCATACAGTGTTAGATTTTCATTCGGAAATTGTACACAAATTGTCTTTCAAACGAAAATTGAACAGTTGATGGTACAGGACCGATTTTCATTTTTGTGAACACAATTTTTTGTATGGTCAGCTTGGAAATTTTTTTTCTAATCGAACAAAAAACAATGAATCAGTGGGGTTTTCGTTCATCAAAAATCTCAACAGGAACAAAGCACATGCACAAAAGGAAATTATTTCCGTCGTTCTTAACCCTTTGTTACATGTGGTCACCCTGTTTTAAAGAGATGATGGTGATTTATATAAATTTACTTTCCAGTCTTTCCGCAAATTATTTTTTCTAGCTCATTTTCTGTCTGGAACAAAATAAACAGTTTTATTTTATAAAATGTTCAATAATGAAAGAGGTCCTCACAACAGCTTCAAGTAAGTTTCCAAACAATCCCTGCCATAAATAAGGTTGTAAAGCCCTGCTTTATACATGTTTTAGTGGCCTCAAGCTCTTAAACAGCAGAGAATCTCCAGAGTAATAAAGAGGTTTGGTTCAATAGACATTATTACTCATTAACCACTTCATGACTGGCAGCCTGATTCCTCATAGTGGCAAGAAAATTTTTCAGGTTTGGCATAAATTTGTTCTAAACATATGTCTGGCCAATCAGCAAATCTAAAAACATTAAAATTCATATTAATTTTGACCATAAAAAGTCAGAAAACTAAACCCTAATAGGGACAATTCACATCAAGCACAGATGCAAAGTGTGGGTGAATTGCAGACATTTGTTCTGCTGTAATGTGCTTATGTGTGGTAGCATTTTCTGTATGCCAACTGAGCAACAACCTGTTGTTTAACTGCTTCATGACCCATGATGGGATAATCTCATCATGAATCCTGAAGGGGTTAAACAAACTCTTTTCAGATTTGTAGACCCGACGGACCACTTTACAGTTCCGCTGCCACCAGATCGCTTCTACGATCCGGTAAAGTGGCCGCCCCCCGCCTGACACCCCTGCTGTGTTTCCCAAGCTCTGCTGCCCCTCCTACAGGCCCGGGACCGGCATCTCGGGTGTCGGTGGAAAGATGGGGATTAGAGCGGTAAACGTCGGTTCACTGATCTCCTCCCTGTTCTGTGGGACTAGGAGCGACGCGTATTGCATCACTTCTGGTCCCATAGCTGTCATTGCTGGGCTCCTGAAGCCCAGCAATAAGCTATTGAAGTGTGATCTGCACTTCAATAGCTTATTTAAAGTAGAAAGGTGATACTGGGGGTCTTTTGGACCCCCAGTATCACCTTAAAGAGGACCTGTCACCACCAATATGCTATAATATGAGGGGATTGTAAGCCCACCATGTAATAGCAATTAAAATTAGAAAAAAGTGCGCATCGTCTCGTAAACCAGGTACGTACGAAAAACGACGATTGCGCTACACATGTTGGGTATCGCCGCACATGACAGAGTGAGAGCAATAATTCTAGGGCCAATATTTACATGTGTCTCTAAATGAATGACCTGTAAGGCCCCTTCACAATAGCCAATTTCCAATATGACTACAGCATTAGGCATACTTAGAATTAGCCCCTGTGCAGACACTGGATAATTCAATAAGTTGTTTGGTTTTAAGTTCAAAGCCAATTATGGTAGATCTGGTTCAGTCCCAGAGGTGGAGCTTAACCTTAGGATGAAAGTGAAAATAGAATCAGAGGGGTGCACAGAAATGGATTTTCTGGCTAACAAGGTAACCTATTCTGGTTTCTTGCTCTTAAGGCACAATGTTTGCCTTTAAAGTTTAAAATGACTGTCAGGTTCACATTAAATAAGCTGTCATGGTGGAGATCCTGTTAAGGAGATTCATATTATTTAGGTTTGGTTATACTGTAGGTTTCTTGTACACCATTTTAGCGGTTAAAGGGCAAAGCAAATCTGCACAATATACGTATACTATGTGCTTTATGCAAGGGTTAGCAGTGATTTGTGTATTTCCAATATTTGTGTTAAATTGGCTGCCCAGTGATTTGGAGAGCATACTTTATCTTGAACCTGAACTTTTAATGTGCTCACCTAGAGTTGTTTTTAATTCGCAGAATTATTTATAACACTGATGGCTTCCTTCTGTCATCTCATCTGGTGATACTCGGACAGAAGAAATGAATTTTGAGTGTTCAATCCACTCAGACCGAAGATGGAAGCAGCGGCAGGCAAAATTATAATAATTTTTCATCTCCATTGTGGAAGACAAGTCAACAAGATTTGCATAGTCTTGCTGCGAGGAAAAGTGAGCTATAATCATATGACATTGCTAAAGAAGGCAGCGAGTTTTATGCATTTATGTATTTATAAAGAGCTTGATGAAGACTCATAAACAGAGACATCACTATTAGTAACCTGCTGAATAAATGATGCCAGTGACCTGGCCTGGCAGCAAGAGTATTTAGTGTTTTTGATTAAATAGTAAAGATTCTATTTCATACTAAAAAAAAATGCCATTATTGAATTGCAGTAAGTAGGAGAGGATATTTCAGTTTTTTAAAAAAAAACTTCTTATATCAAATGCAAGCCTTTACTTCTAAATATTTATGTTCTGGTTTCTACATTTTTCATTTTTTTTTTTATCAACTTATCAATGCATGTACATGTATACCATGACACAAAAATGGAGGTCAAGCAATCACAACCAGAATAGAGCTCCAAGAATTGCATGGGCCTGTACTAGTATTCTGGCAATTTCCATTTGTTCTGCTTATATTCCTTTTTGTTATGTTTTGAAGTGAACATGTATTTTTCCCCTGTGACATCCAATGTAGGTATCTTTGTGTTTGCCAGTTAGTGGCAAGACATTTCACATAATTTTCAGCTCCTTTTGACCTTTGAAGGCCTCTACTCATTCTTTAGTACAGCCAATTAAGCATGGTTGTGATATCAGAATCAATTATTTGAAAACATGCAGTGATACTGATAGTAATATCTCAGTGTTTTTCATTGCCATTTTTAGCCAAATAGTCACATTGCTATTCATAAAAAGTTTTAGTTTTAGATACCTTAATAAACATAATTGCCTTGTTAGATCAAACAAAATATGGTGTACAATGATAGGCTGGAATACTTTGTGTGCCAATGTTGATTTTTAGGCTACTTTCTTTCATGATTCCCAATTGAAATGCTTCTTCATTGCTAATGGATACTTGAAGGAGATGTTTACCAAGGACTGCAACTTCGGTCTAAAGGGATTCACTTTGAATTTAATATAATGCAAAGTCAGTGCATTTCTGAGGGCCTGTATGTATTAACCCAAACATTATTCATTACATATGCTGAGGATAGTGGATTACTTGGCACAAAGCTAGAATATGTACTAAACTCTCCCTTTTCATGCGTGTGTCTTCAAGCACACAATACCAAATCAGCATTGCATCCAACTGTACAGACACAGTCAAGCTTTCTATTTATTTTGTATTGATTCTTACAATAACTTGTATATAAATTGGAGTTTGTTTGTGAGCCAAGGTGCCATTTAAGTGTCCCTGCAGGCCTCTACCAAATGCTATTAGAGGACTAACAAGATTTCAAAAGAGTTTTCACACAAAGAGGGTAATGATAGATAATGCAGCTTCAACATCAAATAATATTTTCACATTAATAGTGACATGAATGTGTTTCCAATGAGAAGAAGCAGTGTGCTGCACTAAGGTTAAACAAACACAGTCTACAACATGTGTGGCCAATGATGCTGCAGTACTCACACTGTTCCTCTGCTTACCATTATATCTATCCCATTTATTATGACTCAATGGGTTTGATTTACTAACCTTATAAACACGCTATGAACAAGTATACACCTCTGTAGTGTTTTTCCCTCCCAGCATGATCTATTGGTGGACTCTAGACACCTTTGTAGTGTGTACACACCCAGCAGGTGTGTTGTGCAAAGCCCTGCATGAATTGCAAGGTGATGTTGTGTAAATTAGCTCTACATTGTGTTGCTTGCGTTGATGAATGCAGGATAGTAAATGCATGAGCTAACCATTTTTGTCTAAACTGTAAAGCAGCATTATATATGCATCATGTGCAAGATTTTTCCATATATGGCATTAGTGGAACTATGCTTTTAGAGACTTGCATGCCGCTATTAGAGCGGCGTGTAGCCTATTGCGCATGCTACATGACGCGCACGTACGTAAATACATAAAAACGCGCCATAACGGCGTGAAAATGTGACACGTTGCTCGTGTTTGGTTGATAAATACGTTTTGCTGTGTAAAAATGCACACGCACCTGGTGCGTGTGTGTTTAGGTTAGTAAATCACCCCCAATGTGTCCAGTAAATGTATTTGCTTGTATGTGTGGCCATTTTCTATCCTATCATGTATTAACCCAATTATTATTATTTGACATATGTGGGTTTTGTGTATCACAAATAATATTTTCACATTAATAGTGACATGAATGTGTTTCCAATGAGAAGAAGCAGTGTGCTGCACTAAGGTTAAACAAACACAGTCTACAACATGTGTGGCCAATGATGCTGCAGTACTCACACTGTTCCTCTGCTTACCATTATATCTATCCCATTTATTATGACTCAATGGGTTTGATTTACTAACCTTATAAACACGCTATGAACAAGTATACACCTCTGTAGTGTTTTTCCCTCCCAGCATGATCTATTGGTGGACTCTAGACACCTTTGTAGTGTGTACACACCCAGCAGGTGTGTTGTGCAAAGCCCTGCATGAATTGCAAGGTGATGTTGTGTAAATTAGCTCTACATTGTGTTGCTTGCGTTGATGAATGCAGGATAGTAAATGCATGAGCTAACCATTTTTGTCTAAACTGTAAAGCAGCATTATATATGCATCATGTGCAAGATTTTTCCATATATGGCATTAGTGGAACTATGCTTTTAGAGACTTGCATGCCGCTATTAGAGCGGCGTGTAGCCTATTGCGCATGCTACATGACGCGCACGTACGTAAATACATAAAAACGCGCCATAACGGCGTGAAAATGTGACACGTTGCTCGTGTTTGGTTGATAAATACGTTTTGCTGTGTAAAAATGCACACGCACCTGGTGCGTGTGTGTTTAGGTTAGTAAATCACCCCCAATGTGTCCAGTAAATGTATTTGCTTGTATGTGTGGCCATTTTCTATCCTATCATGTATTAACCCAATTATTATTATTTGACATATGTGGGTTTTGTGTATCGTTGCTACCTATCCGCTAATACATGATGGTGTACATTTTACAAAACAGACCCTGGTCATTTATTTACTATATGTGCAAGCATGAATAAAATATATACAGGAGGTGGTCAAGATAAGCATAACATGACAGAAAAAAGGAGTTTAAAGTGAGCATGTGCCCAGACTAAGAACATTAAAGTGTAAACATATACTATACAAGCAGTAAACACTTTTAGAGCAAGCCTCATTTACATCTGTAGCTGCTGGCACTGTGGAAATTAAACTGATAATAAAGGCTCCTTTTATGATCAAGTTATCTTAAATATTAGACTTAGTTGTTATACCTCCTCTTCCTGTGTCCAATCTTGCCTTTCTTCCATTGTCCCTTCACCGCTTCCCCCACTTTCTGTTCTAGGATGGCTCCTTTTCCTTGCAGGGTCCTATGGAGCCACCATTGCATACCAGCCGTGGCCAGGAGTGGTGTGTTAAATAGACGTTGTGCACATCCATAGAGACACATAGCTCAACGGCAACCCACTCAACTGCTCCCTCCTCCAAGCTGGCTGCTTGTGCCTTTGCTGTCCCTTTATACCTGATACTAAACACTTGCTCTTCCTGGCAGGAAGGTTAGGAGAAGCTCTGCTGAGGCACCTGGAGCCTGAAGGTGTGACTAGCCTCTCTAGTAAGTTTGACCATGTATAAAATAATTTACTTTGGATTGTTAACAAAGGCCCTTAGAATTAATTCCTAAAAAAGAGAGCATTTAATACTACTTTAATCTTCAAAGTTCACAGCAGAGACACTGAAATCAAAAATTCCATTTTATTTTCTATTGCATCAGAATTTTGGCAGCCTGCCAGCTCTCTAATGTAAATACACAGCAGGTGTTTCTAAGTAGGGGTGAGCTCGAGTTTGGTCAGAACCTGTGATTCATCTGAACAGGAAGGAAACTGTCAGTTTTGGTCCAATCAGCTGCAGCCGGGACATGACTTTGACTTAATATGCCCATATAAGGTCAATTATGTCACCAGCATCCTGCTCCTTCGTTTACATCCAACTACAGGGTGGGGAATGCTCCTGGAATTGATGGTCAAATTGATTAAGAAAGCAAAGTCTTAGGTCATACCTAATTTTTTTAAGTTTCAAGGCTACAGTGGGATGGGGATTAAGTTTGTTTTGGACATCTAGTTTTTCAATTTCTGACGTTAAAACAATTAATGTGTTCAATCTTTTGTTTATTGTGTCTGGCAGTTAGTTGGATTAAAATGCCTCGGATGTAAGCCTTGAGGGCATTCCACAGGATACAGGGGTCCGAGTCTTATTAAGAGTGAATCAGATTCAGTGATTTTATAGGCATTCTGAGCTAGTTGAAATAGTGATGTATTGTTTCTCCAAAGGCGTACCAAATTTAGTGGAGTGAGTGGGTAGAAAAGCCAAGAGTATAGGTGCATGGCCAGACCATGTGATAGTGTGAATATTAGCATTAGCAATCCTTTGAAAAAGGGGGAGATTAACCATAAACAAATCAATACATGAATATGAGTTGTGTACTTAGAAGTAAAAGGTATAGTCCTTTTCATTTGCATTATAACACCTCCAAGCATCGTATAAACCTTCTCTAGTAAAGAGTGATTGAAATGAGGGGAGTCATATTTCTATCAGGATTAGTGGAGTCAATAGTACAGTCTGGGACTAAGTTAAAGTCTCTGCAAAAAATTAAGGAGCCCTTGCGAACCCTGGAAAAAAGTTTCAAGGGTCAAGAAGAGGTTACATTTGGTGCATAGTCATTAATCAGAGTGTATAAAACATTGTCTATTAAGGCCACCAGTATGATATAATGACCCGCCTGATCAGTTATCACATGCTGGATGGTAAAGACAACAGTATGCTTAATGGCTATCATAACTCCCCTTTTTTTATTAGGCATATCAGAAAAGAGTATATAAGGAAATGGGAACAAGGAGGAGCTGCACGCTCTCTAAAGTGCGTCTCCTGTACACATATGATATCTGCTTTAGAAGAAATGGCATCCCTCCATAAAGCAGAGCAGAGATTCATTTAATAAAACTGGCTTCAAGTCCATGGCAAGGATGGAGAAGTGTTGAGGTAGATGTAGAACTTACATAGTCCAGGATCCATACCATGAAAGGTAAGGCAGGGAATGAGACGTTGCAGGACCAAGTGGATAAGATGAAAACTCCATGTGTGGGCAGCAGGAGTAGTACATTTTTACACTGGAGGAGAAAGAAAGAAAAACAAAAAAACGAAAACAAGCATAACTAACAACAAGAAAGTTAAGACTTACAATTCAAAAGGAATATGTAGGCAGTAATACACTCCGCAGCTACCCGATAACGTGTGAAAGCTCCAGACCTCACAATGAAAAAAGAATACGGAAAACTCCAGACGAAATTCAGGTCTTCTGTCTATGATCTTTCAAAGTTAATTTCCACTCCCACAATGTTTTCACCCTGGAATAAAACTTGGACAGAATATATATTAAAATCATAAAATTTTTATTAAAACTTTATCTTAGAACACCATAGCCCACTCCTGAGGAAGCGGACTACTGTGAAACGCGTTGAAATAGCAAGCTAATATTTTCTCACTGAACCTTATATATACTGTTCAAGTTTGATTCCAGGGATACCTTAAAACTCCAGTTAAATGTCTCCTTTGCTGATTTGCTGATTGTTATGAATAAGATAAATACATCTGGATTAATAACAGAGCTGCTATTTGGTAGCCTCTTGTACTCAAGGCTGAAGTACCAAGATAGATACCTTGTGTAATCAGTACTAAACCTTACAGCCTTCTTTTACAAGTATGCCTTGCCTTGGGAGATTAGTATAGTGACAGGGTCACTTTAATCAAAGTTGTTCAAAAATTATTGAAAGGGGTGTAGCATGGGGCGGTTGCCCTGGGCACCACATTTTTAGGGGTGTTGCGGGCAGCAGGGCTGCCAATAGGGGGGTACAGCCAGCCGCCTATATCGGGCCCGGGTCCTATCAGCAGGAGGGCTTGGGCTCAGTTTGGATGCTGCCATCTGCGGCTGCTCTGGTCCTCTCTCCTCCCCACTGGGAGCAGGCTGCGGTCAGTGTCCCCTCCAATCCTTGCTGCTTTCCCCAACCTGTATTGACAGAGGTAGCAGGGATCAGAGGCAGTGGCGGAACTACCACCGGTGCAGCCGGTGCGGGCGCACCAGGGCCCCGACCTGGGGGGGCAGCACAGTCCCAGCAAAGGATAGGTATCCAGCAGCCAGCGGGCCCACCATCTCTGCGCCGAGAGTGTCGGATCATCCGTTCATCGACACTCCCAGGGCAGAGATGGAGGGCCCACCGGCCGCCGGATACTGATGGTTGCAATGGCGATAGAATGCTGACCCAGATCATGAGCTGCGCTGTGTCAGATAACACAGCGCGGCTCCCGCATTCTGTCATCCGACACTCCCGGCACAGAGGTGGGGGCCCCCCCCCCCCAGATACTGATCTTAACATCTGACACTCCAAAATGGGGGGGGGGGGCGCCCCGTGACGCACTGAAATGGGGGGCCTGTCCGCCGGCTGAGATAGTATGGGGGCCGCCGGCTGCTGTGAGGAGGGACCCGTGGAACAAGGAGGCACTGAAGACAGCCCTGCAGGCACATCATAGAGGACTACAAATCTCAGCAGTACTTTATACAGAAATGCTATTGTTATATAAAGTATTCCTGGGATTTGTAGTCCCCTATAGCCTGTGCCATTCTCCATTGCTGTAAATATTAGGGATGCACCAATATATCGGCCGCCAAAAGATATCGGCCGGAAATGGCACTTTTGGCTAAATGCCGAAAGTGCAATTTTCCTGCTGATACAGCGGCGCATCCCTGCTTTCTTTCCACCCCGCTGGGTGCTGCTCTGTGTCCCAGCGGGGAGGAGAGAAAGTGACAGCCGGCCGAGCGTTGCGGGAGGAGAGCGCTGTGTTTGTGTTTTTTTTGGGGGGGGCAAAAAAAATCTTGCACTAGGGCCCTTTGTTCCTTAGGTCCGCCACTGATCAGAAGAGACACTCCACCACAGTCAATCCACCACAGGTGCCCAGCAAGGAGGAGAGAGCAGTTACAGCAGAGTCAGGATGCCAAGCTGGGCTGTCAGGATGGAGAGCGGGCGGTGTTGGGCGGAGCTTCAGGATGCTGTGTGGTGGATCAGCAAATATGTGTTATATATTTGTTGATCCTTCCGTGTACTGAGCAAACACCGAGTAAATTACTAAGGAGATAGTAACTGCTTACAATGCCCCTAATTATGAATGAACAGAAAGTGCTATACATTACTTCCTGTTTATTCATGACTGGGGACATAATAAACAGTTACTGTCTCCTTAGTTTATGAATCGACAGGAGCAGCTCAGTACAGAGGCTTCCTGTCCTTTCATAACTGTAGAGAGTACTGAGCCTCTTCAATTTGTGAATGAACAGGAAGCCTCTGTACTGAGTGCTCCTGTTCATTCAGTGTTGGGGCTGTAGAAAAAGAGATTGAGGACTCAGTATCGTCAATCTCTTTTCACATTTCAAAAGGGAAATATCAGAGCTCTGTGTACGTTACGCACATGTGCATTGTCAGAACACATTGCAGTGCTTAATTTTTGTTTGTTTTTTACTTAAAAAAAACATTAATTCAACTCCGTGGCAGCACATGGCAAAGTGATTAAATGTATGCCTGCATCATTTTATTTCAACACACACCTACACAGTGCACAAATAACACTGCAGATCAGGAGTTACCACAACACAGATTTTTAGTATAAGTTGCTTTTTACAGTTTTGCATTCCTTTCTTTTAACCTTTGTGCAAAAAGGCGCAATAACAATTTTTTGTTATTTATTAAAAAACAATGTGTGTAATAATGAGGCGGGGAGGGGTGGGGCTGGGGTGGGTTGTACGGGGCACCATTTTTTTTAACAGCAGCTGTTCAGTGCTGTGTACCTGCCTGCTGGAGAGGGATCTGCACTGCATGGATAATCATCATACTATTCACAAGGACACAAGGAAGCAAATCCCTGCCTCTGCCAAGAACACCACCCCCGCACAGAAACAGTGCAGAACAAAACGTACAGTAAGTCAGACTTTTTTGGGGGACCAGGCAGTGTTAAAAGATGAGCTGAAGGTAGACCTCTGGCAATAATGATGCCTGGCTTTTTTGGGGCAGTTCAGTTCAGGTCCTCTTTAAGTACTAAATATTATGCAGCTCTTGTGCAATGAAGAGCATAAGCAGTGAACATAGTATCCTAAACATATTTTGCAATATGTGTCAACACAACATTAATTGAAATGTGCTACCAGTGTTAATTTATAGTATATTGGACTTGGAAATAATTACTTGAGGGAAACCAGGGGTGTTTGCAAGGAAGTTTTGAGAATAAGGGTTCTTCTCTGTTACCACAGAGACCAGACAGCGGATTTCCATCTACAGTGGATATTCCTTTTACCTGCTATATTTTAGTAGCAAGAATAACAATGTTCAATAAACAAGTACAGCATAAATTGCAAGTCTCTAAAACATCTATAATAGCTTAAATTATCAAAACTGATTCTTCTGCTTTGTCAAATCTGTACACTGTAGAAAATAAAAATATAATAGGGAACACTAAAGATTATTGGTTGTGCAAAATATACAGACATCATTGGGGTTAATGGCAAAAACCCATAATAGCTAACTCATAACAATTGCTATGTACTCTGGGATTCTATTGTAGGTTTTAGTGACTGATCACAGGAAGCCATTTTGTTCACTAAAATAGTGTACCATTATCATCATGATTGTTTTTGCAATCTTAATCAGTTTGTGCCTAAGCTATTTCAGCAATTAAAATAAGGTGGTAAAAGGTACATAAAATGAAATAGTGATATTAGCAGATAAACTCCAAACAACATTTTTATTGAATCAATATTTAAAAGTTGACAACCTCTCGGCAGAAAGAGAGTTAAGTGGCATCCTCGCATGAATCTCTGTGCTGAGCCTCCTCCAGCAAGAGAATAAAGAAAACAGAACAGGAGCCAAGAACAGAACAGACTAAATTTATAGTGCAGCAGAATGCTGTTAATATGCTAGTGATGTCTGGATCTTCCTAGCTGAGCTATCATCAAGGGACAAGCTGCTATTCTGGCACTATGAGTGCTCTTCAAACTACGGCATTGCCTTCATATCAACCTGCCAGGCTGGCACCCCCCGCTTACAGTTTCTCAGAAGGTATTCATCACTGTCCTTATCACTTCCAAACATCTGACACAACGAGAAGGGTATTATCCTTTTTAAAGGAGCAGCGCTTGGTGAGAAAATGTATTTTCCTTTTAAGGCATATAAGCACTTGGCTTATTCAGCAGAAGAGAAGAAATAGGGTTCTTGATTAAATTCTTAGTCTAACAACAGTGTACTATGTTATGTAAAAGGCAACGCATCATAGAGCACTGTCAGCAGGCAAATACAGTGTCATATAACAACGTATTAATAATAACTTCAGAATCCCTCATAGCCAGAATAGAGACACTCTGACATTGCTTCTTGGTGGCTTTACAGCCTCTTGCCATGATATTCTGTCTGCTCCCTCATGGTTCAGTATGCTTCGGCAAAGTTTCAGTGGGCTCAGAGACAATGTGGTGTTGGAAGCAAAGCATACACAACTCTATATAATTACAAGCTCAGATTTTATGGTTGTTCAGAGGATGATACTGTCATCTACAGGGATTTACAAAGCAAGACAGACAGGTGCAGAAGATGAATAGGATGAAAATGAATAATTCATCAGATTGTGTCAATGATTGTGCTAATTAAATACTGCTGACAATGACACTGAATTAAGAAAAACACAAAATGCTTAGTAAAGTCAAAGAAAAAATAGCTATTGGAACATAGAGCAATGTCACACTGGAAAAAGTCACAAAGAAGGCAAACTTATATTGTATGTCAAAATGGGTAGAATTTCAGTATGCTGGAACTTTCCTACAGCCAAATATCACTTTTGGTTATAGCTGGCTTGGTCAACAGATTGGACTACTCCTGACATTCCCTGGAGAAGCTGCTGGCAGACAGCTGTGGGGGGGACAATTGTTCTGATCATCTTTGTACCCTTCCATGCAACAGCAGTATATCTATTTCTTCTCTCTGCTCCCCCACCTCTTTTTTTCCATTAAAATAAACTTATATGTTTAGCCACAATAAAGTTCTTTCAGTGCTCTTCAGCACTCTTAGAGCACAATTAGATCATGCCGCTACACCTAGCTATCTTCCAAGTTTTAAGCCCCTGGATATACACGATACTACACATTGATTACATTACATGGTATGGACTATGACTCTGGCCACACATTGTTTCTCCTTGTGAAAATTACAACGATACAAGAAACAAAGTGTATCTGTGCCAAGACTATGGACAATAAAGTATCTATTCCCAACAACCAGTAAAATAGCTTTAAAATAACCTGTTCCCGACTTATCTAGCTGCATGTAGCGTGAAGTAATTCATTTTCAAAGATCATCAAAGATCATCAAACATCAGAGACTTTAAAGTCAGTTTAAGTCATTTTTAACAGCTTAGAAATACCTGCTATGTGTTTAGAGGGCTGGCATTCTGTCAACATACTGATGCAGTAGACAGTAATAAAAAAATGCCCCTCCCCCCAAAAAATAGATTTCTGTCTCTGTTGTGAAATTTAAAGATTAATTTCTCCACTATGCCTAAAGCTACAGAGATGCAAGAGGGCTTGTTTTAAAGTGCTTTAACTGCTAGTTTAGAATATGTAAACACTGTAGTTAGCATAGTCTGGAATCAGGTTCATTTTGAACAACAGGGGTGCCATTTTTCTGTCTTTAGATACTTGTCTAGAAAGTCATCAAAGTGGTCTGCTAGATGTAGTACAGAATCATTGGTAATACTGATCACTTTGCCCCTTGTGTCCGTTTACTTATATTACCTCAGTGTCTTTATCTTTACACTGCCAAGACTTTCACTGTAAACAGGGAAAGAGTGAAAGGAAACAAATAAAAAGGACACTAAATTAGTCATGATCTGTGTGATGTTTGCTTCCAGGAAGAACTGCTTAGAATTGGATAAACTAACAAACTTATTTTACTGTAAACCATCGCCCTCTCAGAGGACCAGCAGAGGCATTGCATAGATACAAGATTGTTTTGCAATCTAAAAGTATTTATTGCATTTACTACTTACAAGTTCTGATTATGAGCAACAGTAATGAAATCCCATAAGAATAATAAAGCAGTGGAGTCACTCAAGTTTGAATTAGCTGCAACACATTATATGTGAGCAGTGCTATTCTATCCTACAGCACCCCAGGCTGTCACTTTCACATTAGAATAAGGAAGCTGCTGTCACTGAAACAGCTTGATATACAGATTTTTTTCTCTGTGTTTGATTTTCTTTCAAATAATGTACTGAAGAGGTATTATTTCATTTGTAAGCACATGAGTATATACAAAATGATGGCAACTGCATACAGACTGTTTGATATACATTTTATATATGATTGTGAGACATTAGAGTTCTGAACATATTATACAGTTATAGCACATATACAGGTCATCTTACTTTAAAGAAATGGTAGACACTAGACCTCAGAAGCCTGAAGACAAGGATCATTGTAGGCCATAAGGTGTCCATTTCGGGTGCTCAAAGTATGTGTGTTAAAAGATACCACTTCTGGGCCAAGATCTTTACAGCAATGACATCTCAGTGCTGAAAACCACTGACCTAACATCTCCTATTAGGGCATTTTTAGGCACAAAGGTTATCAATAAACAGTGGATTTCTGTTGCGTTAACACCACTGGTTAGGAACAAACAGTGCCTCACTTTTCCCACTTAAAATCAGTTTAAAGTCTCACTTCAGGTTTATTTTAAGTAATAATTGAATACATTAATAATTTAAGTAATGCAACAATATATCTGACTACAATTATTAATAATAATAGTATTTTTATAGCACTTTTTTTTTTAAGGAAAGCCCACCATAAATGTATCATTGTATCATCATAAATTATAGCATTAGATGGTCTTGGCATCACTAAAATGGCAGGGCTATACTGGATACTCAATAGGTTTTGTGAACAGTGCGGTCCACTTCTTCAGTGAGATTGGAGGATAACAATAATATTTTATAATCTTTTTCTATGAAAAGGAAAGGAAAACAACCAATTAAAACTATTTATAGCATCCGTGTATGCAAGGACCCATCCACCTCACACCAGAAGAGGGAGCCATGCGGTCAACAAAAGGCACCAAACATACCAACCCTTTATCTGCAAACTCACTTGTACGACGAGGATCTGGAACAATAATGTTCCACTTTATTGGATATAACTCTCCCACCATATAGGGAACCTGGGAATAAGACCTATGTCTTGGACAGGACAAAGTTTGTGTGACACCAACACATATGTGAAGGGTGCAGCAACAAGTACAAGAGAATTGGAAGCATCTGGTGGTGTATCTCTAGCTCCACAAGGCTACAATATACATTCCTTCGTGCAGGACATAGCATACACAGATGTGTGAACTCTTTTTATGTGGTTTTAATTCAATAAAGACATTTTTACATGAACATCCCTCTTATTGTTGCACTTGTGAGGTGCTAGCTCCGCCAACTGCCCTGACTTTTGGCTGGCCATTACCAGAGTCTTCTAGCAGGTCCAGGGCAAAAAAAAAAAACTGTGCGGAGCCGGCCATGACGCCATGGCCGGCTCCACCCAGTTGTTGTTGTTTAATGACAGATCAGTGTCCCCAAATTAGTTAGGGACGCTGATCTGGCATTACAAGTGGGCGGAGATCATGGCTGGCTTGCCATCATTTGCACTGAAAAAGGACGGCCCATTCGGCCGACCTTTCTCCACGCTTTAGGGGTCACTTCGGCTGCTGTACGGGCTATTGTGAATAGCTCGTATAGCAGCATCACTTCGGCTTGACTGAACCGAAGGGCAGAGGCTGCCGGAGCGACCCGAAGGATCAGCTGAAGCTATGGCTGGATCCTTTGGCTCTTTTGTGATTAACCCTCTTAGTATTGCGTCCATCCGTGATCATCACTGCGAGCACCACCATTTACTGTATGGTCCTAAACGCTGTAAGGAGTGCAGTGAATACATCTGGACATGGATTTGATCTACTCCAGGCTACTGCAATCTTTAGGAAATGGCACCGTTTGCCACTTTTCATTCAACTTTTCAGTATTTTTAAAGGAATTAGACAGTTGTGCCTTTTTCCAACCTTTTCATCTTGGCTGTAAAGCTACTAGCCTTGGAGATGTGAGTGAACTAAAATATTTAAGGTGTAAAGATTGCAGGTCATAATCACAAATCTTTTTTCAGTTCAGCACACCACAATGCACAAATGATTTCCATCTGCACTTTGTGTTAAGGTACATTTGCAGTAAGTAGAATTGCCATTCAGAATCATTGGCATTGTAATGCACCACAAATCGTGCATCACAACTCCAAAATAAAAATTTGGACCAAAGAGGAATCCTTTTCTAGGATGAACTATCAGTTGGGAATGTGATCTGGTGGGAATGGGATCTGACTAACCCTAACTTAAAGGAGGACTGCAGTCTGGCCCTCAATGGGGAGATGGAATAGCACAGTATCGTGCTAATACTTATTAATTGTTCAATCAGCCAGCTGGGGAGGAAGAACTGAACTGTGCACACTGACCAATCTTGCAGTTATTAAAGTAAGGTATGGTTGGTGAAACTATTGACATATCTTATTATATGTGGCAGATTTAAAAATTCTAGCCATAGCTTAATATTACACCCTTTTCGGTTACTATTGATCTCTCTTTTTGGATGGCTTTATTTCCTTATAAAAACATAAAAAGTACAAGCATTGAAAATGTGGTTACCTTTAATTCCCTATGTTATAGAGATCTGTTTTGCAAGAATCTTATCTGTGTTCCCTGTTAAAAGGAGCTTTATGTCTGTTATTGCGCCTAATATAATAATTAACTGTGACATACAAGTTACCTTTACAGTTATTGTATAGTAGGACATACTGAACCAACCTTTATAATTGCCTTCTCAGCAGTATCAGGTGTGAGGTATTCAGCATGATCATCCCTTCTGAAAAGAAAAACATAAAAAGACCAGCACTTGTATCCATCCCCTGTTGCTGAGCGTTAACTGAAGGCTGAGTATTGCTTTCTTCAAAAGCACTCATATAGTCAGGGGAAATGTACTGGTCTTACAATGATGAACAACAGAGATACAGGAGTGTGTTGGAATTTACACAGCAAGGATCCATCATGCAATGTCTACTTGGCACACACAGAAAATGTATCCTTCAAAATCTCAGCAGGGTTACATTACAGGTGGTACTTGAAATGCTGTGCCAGCAATCAATGAAGATTCCAACATGGAATTTTACATATAATAATATTCAGTCCATAATTACTTGGTCCTCAAGACACTTCTTAACTGTCAAATGCATTGAATTATGGCTACACAGCACTGTCTGTTAAAATGATCTGTTTAATAGATTTCTGCAAATGTTCAAATGTCCAGTAAACTTTGCATTACAAGGTTACGTTAAACTGGTCTTTCTTTTTTTAAATGTGAATTGTAGAATAAGGGTTACAGGCATTGACTCAGATTTGTATACTGTATGTAGTGGTCACAGCATTTTCAAGTCTTACCAGTACACATGGATGCATCCAATAAAGCTAACAAACATTAGACACATACACTGGCTGTGCATGTGGGATCTGAGTGCTGAATGAAAGATCTTTTGACAAACAAGAACAACATATTGGGAAAACTTGCATGTTTATGCCTATTGAGGAGTACGAATGATACCAGCTTGAGAAAGGAAACAGTGATTGCTCATGAAAATTCACCCGCTTTGATCATCTTTTTCCTCAGCAGACATGGTCAGGGTTGTGGAGGAGGTGACAACTGCACTCCCAGCCTCACCTCAGGGAAATTGTGCACCACTTTGTGTTTAACAGCGTTAGCCATAGCATTTAAGACCTAAAAGAAATGTCTGTGACACTTGCTACCACACCTAGAATGTAACAGAGTTTAAAATATGGTAGGTAATAGAGGCATCAGCTCTTTCATTTTGGATTAGAGCATTCAGAGAGTTACCTTAATGATTTTGAAATATTATTATAATGAAAGAAAATGGTGCAAGAAACGTTTTACAGAAAAAAATAATACTTAAAGTAGTATTAAATGTTTTTAATAGCATTTTAATGAATGCCTTCATAGCAACCTGTTTCCCATTTCCCAGAGCATAATGCACTAAATATGTGGGCACAAACAATTATATTTCTAACTGCACACTGTCACTGGCCCCAAGTCACAGAGTGCTGCTTTTCTGAACTTCTGGATGGGAGAGCATGCACCCTGAGTATCTGAAATGCACTGTACAGAAGGGACAGTAGAGGCACACGGAGGGGTGAGAAGGGAGTGGCTTTCTGTCTGGCTATCTGAGTTTATATAGGCATGCAGGTGCCAGCTAGGAATGTGCATGCAAAGGTCCGATAAGAAGACGGTGACACCCAAAAACAAGTTGCAGGGAAAAGAGGTTATTGAGAGAAGGAATGCAAAGTAAACAAAGACACCAAAGAAAAACCAACACAGCAAAAATGGCAGGTTCTGAGGTCTGCACTACTACTAACTGTTTTTCACATTTGTAGATATAATAATACTTTAACAAATTTTACGGTTTTGTGCACAGTCTGATCCACTTGCAGAGTAAGTCACTGTCTCTCATACATGATTCTTAGCATTCCTTCTTGTTATCCTTCTTGGTTTCAATGGAGATGAGAGCTGCTGTGCTTTAAATACAGTTATCTTTTCATGTCTCTGAAGAGACCATTTACAAAATTATTATAATAAACCCGTAATGGTGTGCTGAAGGGGTGTTGAAGCTTTAGCAGATTTACATTTAATGCCAATCTTTCTAAATGCATCTACATTTCTATATGACTGTATATAACCATCTGACAATGAGTGTATTATTACACAGAATGAAATTAGAATTCATTAGCGAACAAATATGATGTTAACCAGATGTATATATTGCTTAGGAGATCTAACGTGATCCACTAGCCTTCTGCACCTTGGTATATAGATATGTTTGGTGTCTAAAGAATTGTTTTTTTCTTTTGCATGCATCACTGTAAACACTTCTTGTGAGGATAACTCTATCACACCAGGCATTATAGGATATGAGTACAGTTGGGAGTCTGACATACTCAGTCTCATTTCATCCTGGCTAAGATGTTTCTGCATTTCATTTAAGCTTATCTGCTTTGTGTCATGTGTCTTGAGATGGTTGTTTTCATGCGGTGTATAAGGGTACTGCAAGATTGGCAAATATTGTCTTATGTCTGTGGGTACCTTAGGTCTGTGATAACACAATGTTTAACTCAACTGATATTCAAAAGCTTTGTCACAGTATTTATGGGCCTGATTGCATTTCTGTAACTTAGTCCAGGAAATGTATTAGTGCAGTAACATAACCCCCATCAGATTATTTTTAATAGATATAACAGCAGTACTCAAAACATGATCCCTCAGTCAACCAGGACACCAGTACTTTCAAGAAACTTTCAGCAACTAAGCTTTCTTACAACTCTACAATTGTACATTGCATTGTTCCTTTAGCACCGTGCTTGGTGGCAATGCCAGATAAAAGTAATATTTTACTGTGCATTACTGCCTAATAGTGTGCAAATGCAAGGTGAAATAGTGGCATGCTATGCACAATTAACCTTAACCTTAGAAGCAGCAAGAGCTCACTCTTACACCTCCAACTGTTCTTGTTCCCCAATAATTGACAGTCATTGCAGTAAACTGATAATTATAATAATCCACGCTCCTATCTATAAATGAATCAAACTAAACTTCATTAAACTTAATAGCTGCAAGTGCTCTAATGATGTATATCATTCAATTGTATAATATCTTAAATATGACAAAATATACCTAATATTGCTACTGGCCACTGATAAAACACTAACTTGGTTAGCATGTATGGACACTTCCATTTTATTTGATAAATGTAAGATTGTTCTGGTATTACATGCACTCAGCTCCAATCAAGTACAATGAGCTCCGGCTTTTTTTCAAAATAGACAGCCTCTGCGATATTTGCTACTACTGCCAAAAATGTGGCAAGCTCCTCGGATTTTGTCACTGTGTAGACAAGTGCTTCCCGGTACTTTCACCTGGAACAATTCCTACAGCCAGGAAAAACACTTTTGTCAATTTTATTTTTCTCCTCACAGTAGTACTGCCCATTCCCCAAAAACATGACCAACTGAATGTGTATCCTCGATACTGTATGTTACATCAAGTGCTGCTATGAAGTGAAGTATGCAGTATTTACCACCAAAACACAAGGTAGATTTTCTGTTGATTTTACCCAGCAGGCATTATGGTGCATTACAATGTTTAGAACTTTTTTTGCTGCACTAGACAAACGCAGACATGTTCACTTTGTGGCTTAAGTTATTCATTTGATTAATTTCAAGAAATGGTTTCTGTTAGTTAATAAAGGACATAACAGAGCTAAATAATAATAATAGTAATAACAGATGCTATAATACCATATTACCTATAAAGTAGAAAAAGATTGCCTGTTAATTGTATGACAAAAAGGTGTAGCTCAGTTTTTCCAAATATAGTTGGTTGTGTGATTTATGCAATTATTAGAATATCCCTGGCCTAGAGTTCATTGTTTATATCACTTGAAGGGTAGTTCCAGTGCTCATCTTGTTCTTGGCAAAGTACTCAGCATGTCTCCAGCAGATAGTCTTATGTCGGTGAAATATATTTGACAATGTGTTTCATGTGATTAGCATGTTCTTGACAGTGTATTTCTTGTGCTTTGCATGTCTCAGGCAAATAATCTTATATTGGTAGCATATTCCCAGCTCTGTGCTTTATGTGGTTAGCATATTCTTCACAGTGTATTTCTTGTGCTTTGCATGCCTCTGGCAAAGAGTCTTATGTTGATTAGCATGCATTTGGCAATGTCTCTCTTGTGTTTGGTATGTCACTGGCAGAGAGTTTCATGTTGGTAGCATATCCCAGGCAGTGGGCTTCATGTGAATAGCAGGTCTTTAGCAGTGTCTACCTCTAGCATGTCTTATGGCTCAGCAGGTTTTTTTAGGGGGGTGTAGATGCACTAGTGAATGACTGATTTAGGAACTTAGGGGTCTATTCACGAAGCTGCCGAGGGCAGCCGAGTGAATGACCGATCTGAAGTGAAGTGAGCCGAACACTGTTCGGCTTCAGGCTGGTACGACTAATTTCAGCCGTACATCGGCTTGCTTCGTGTGGCTTCGGGTCGGCCGAACATGCTCAGCATGTTTGGCCGACCCGAAGTGCAGAAGGAGTTCGACTCAGCCGATCCAACATCTGGATCGGCTGAGCCGAACCTCCGGCAGGCTACTCACTGCTGTTCGGGCTATTCTTAAAGATCCCGAACAGCAGTGAGTGAATAGCCGAATGCCACTGGAGCGGCATTCGGCTCGGCTGTTCTGCTCGGTCCCAAAGCGTTCCACTAAACGAGTGTGCGCCCTGCTATCTCCCCTGGGACGAGACCTACAAAATATCTGCAGACGGAGGGAGCCTCTCCCCTACAGCCGAGGATCTCTGGACTACCCGTGGAGGGTTAATTTTCTTCAAATACCGCAAGTACCCCTAGTCAGAGTACTCTGACACATAGAGACTACGGCCATAGTTTACCAGCCGCATGTGTTGTACGCCAGATTACTGCTAACAGGGATCAAAGCTACGGCTAGATCCTTCGGCAGCTTCGTGAATAGACCCCATAATGTTGTAAATAGGCCAGGGTGGGGGACAGATTTAAACACCTCACTGTACTTTAAATGGGTGTGAAAGGTATTTTTGCTATACTAATAGAATACATAAGCTCATTTCATATTTTATTCAAGTATAATTGTATAAATTGAGCTGATCATTTATTATATGTACAGTAAATTCTGCATGCCATTTACATTTTTTGTATTTTGTTTCTATGAACAAATATTGTTTTCAAATGTATAATTTTTTGTAACTGTTTTTGTTTAATTTCCCTTCTTTCTGGCACATTTTGTTGTTGTAATGTGTTTGTTTTTGCCTTGGCTGAAGAAACTTTGAATACTTTACATTGGGATTCTCATCTTGTAGGATGTGATGGGTGCTTCTATTTTTTATCATTAATTAAAATATATTGCACCCTTTATATGGCAATTTGTTGATATTTCATTATGAATAAAATGTATGTCATAGATTTCTTCTACATGCAGCCTGTGTCTGTTCTGGTATATTATAATCCTTTACAATGTCCATAAAGAATATTGTAATACATGGTTACTTTACCAAGTTCTCCTTACCAGACCACATACAGAAAAACAATTATAACTGTTTACTTTTTCTTCACCAAGACTACCTATACATCTGCAGACCAATTTCTCTGAAGGCATCCCATTATTGGTGTCTAGCAAGGCCATTCAGCATACAAAGTAATGGCCAAATCCGACAGAAATATACCATCCAAGCACTGTTACCATTGTGTAGGAAACAACAGTAATGGTTATTTTACAGCCATTGGTAGACACAAAATAGATCATAAACAGATCACATACCGTATTTTTCCGTGTATAAGATGCTACTTTTTCATATAAATCTTTACCTAAAAATAGAGGTGCGTCTTATACACGGGGGCCGCGGTTTTGAAAGTGCTGATACCACTGCAAACTAGCCTCACGGATTGCAGAGACAAGATAACAGTTCTCCTCCAATCATAAATCTTTTGAACCTGAGGTCAGCTGTTGCTGGGGAGATGTGTAGGCAGTGCCCAGAGTGGTAATGTCGGAGCATTCTGTGACCATAAAAATGTCAGAAAGTGAAAAACAACCTGTAAACTCTCTAAACTCATGGTATGGTGTCAAACAAGAGGTGATTGTGAAGTCCTTCAAGAAATGTGGAATCAGCAATGCCATGGACGGAACTGAGGATGATCTTGTATATATAGACAGTGACTCAGCAGACAGCAGTGATGCAGCAGAAGTTGAAGAAACTGATATGTTTGAAGCTAAAAGTGATGAAGAAACCAGTGATGTAACAGAGGCCGAATAAAGTGATTGGCTCAGAGGTAAGTGTGATGCATAATATCATTTAAAATATTGATTTCTGAATTTTGGGTAAGAAAAGTTGGGGGCGTCTTATACATGGGGGCGTCTTATAGACTCAATAGTCTTAATTTTTCACGTTTGGTTTGTTGGCAGCCCATTCTTTTTCAATAGCCTGTCCTAATGCAATGTGCCTTAACAAACCACAATTAGGCAAATGGGCTCATAACAAGCCTATAGCACATGGAATGGTTTAAATGGGCTGCCTTAATGCAATATGAGTTAACGCACTGCAATAATGTCTGTTCTGACATGTTAAACCATTTTACCGTCCACAATACCATTTATGGTGCATAGACAGCACCATGTTATTGGAAGAACACTTGCAGCATTTGGCATGAAATTGATATTTTATTAACTTTGTTTTCAAACACTTAAAAACCAGAGAGACAGTGAATATAAGGTCTGTTCACTTGTCAGTGCTAAAAAGCTCAGTGCATATAATTACTGTATATTTGCTGAGTCTTGACATTACTTGATTTATTTTAATTTGAGCTTGAAATTACTATTTCTCTTCTATGGAGAGAGCTAAGAAGCACACATGAACTCTGTAATTTTCAAAAATGGGATTGCAATAAAATTGGGAAGGGAAGCGACCAGAAAGCATTAGTAAATGTCCTCCTGTGACCCAAAAGAGAATTTTGGCCAAAAAAAGTCTGGTCATAGTTCTATTTTCACTGTGTAACTATAAACAATTCCCTTTTTTTAATAAAATACTGGTTTCACCTCTTTTTTTTTTCAACCACTTTTGCTTCAGTGCTGTTGATCTTGCCAATTGAAGCTCCCTTCAGTGATTCATGTAACAGGGTAACAACAAAGGAGAACCACGGGGAGACAGGAATAGAGAGTTGTCACCCTATAACAGAAAGTGCTTTTATAGGACTTTAACAGATATGTTTACATCTACTAATAGTTGTGTAAAATTTTACTATGCTGTGTACAGTATTTTATGTGTGCTGCTGCTAGACTAAAGCACTGTCATGGGGGAAGAAGTCATATCCCCATTCATACCTGGCGGTACAGGGTATAGTGGCAAGCTTTTGCTGCTAACGGGAGTATAAGGGCATTGGTGAGGGGAGTCCCATTCCATCGTTACATACTTACATAGTTACATAGTTAGTCAGGTTCAAAAAAGACACAAGTCCATCGAGTTCAACCTAGAGAATAAAAAAAAAGACAGAGACTCTGTCACTTTATCCTTCATGGGGAATATTATTGATGTTTCTTATATTTACTTGACATATTCAAAATCACTTCAGATATTTAGTCTCTACACAGGCCCACAGAACAAATGGTTGCAAATAGTGCAAATGCTACAATATGGCATTTCGTGGCTTGGTATTACTATTTAATAACTTAAACATGGCTATTTAGAATGACAGATGTTACTGTAAAACTTGTTATTTGAATTTCTTTCTAAGACTAACAGATTTCTATAATTGGGGAAAAAAAGGATAAAAATGTTATGCATACTTGCTTATTAGAAAACAGGCATGAGCCCCATAAATCTAGCGATGGAACACGGTATCTGTTTAACTGGACTGAATGTATCTGTCACTCACTGTTATAAAAGATACCATTTCTATCCTGATCACGAAACAACTCTGTGTTATGGGAGTAATTGAGGAAAGAGCTTTCTAAGCATACAATAGCAGGGATGGTTATTAGCCAGAGTAGCATTTACTTGGAAAACCTATAATTTTTTCAGTAGTGAGCAATGGAAACAAATGTCCATCGTGCTTTGCCCGTGTCTAATGTAAAGCTTGTAGTTTGAAACAATTTTTTTTGTTTGACTGTAGAAGCAATTGTTTGGCTATTTGGATCAGCTTATCTTTGCTGAAATTAATTTTGTTTAGACTAATTGCTTCTATAGCTGCAAAAATTAATTGGTGCAATATAACAATTATCACGTTGTCATGACTGCTGCAGAAAAAGGAAAACAGTTTTTGACAAGTGAAAAAGGACAAAGACAGAGGACACTGATAAAATCCTTTAAAGCTGTCACAGATTCGAGATCAAATATAACAGAATGTAATGAAGTTTCTTTTTTCTTCTTCACATTTCTCTCCTTGCTATTTTCACTTAAACGCCCAGCCAACATAAAATATAGAAATATAAAGAATATCTTGAACCAATTATTTTCATGTAGAAAAAAAATCATTAAGAGTAAATAATTTAAATTAAGCTAGAGGATCAGAATATACAGGTGAAACTCGAATTAGAATATCGTGCAAAAGTAATTGCAGTAAGTGCTGCAAAAGGGGCCCAAACCAAGTACTGAGCACATATGCATGCTTGTACTTTTCAGAGGTCCGATATTGTTCTATGTACAATCCTTGTTTTATTGATTACATGTAATAATCTACTTTTTTGAGGTTGTGGATTTGGGGTTCTTGGGGTTTTCATGAGCTGTAAGCCATAATCATCACAATTATGACAAATCACGGCTTGAATTATCTTGCTTTGCATGCAATGAGTCTATCTCATATATTAGTTTCACCTTTTAAGTTGCATTAGTGAAATAAATGAACTTTGCACGATATTCTAATTATTCGAGTTTCACCTGTAGATATCTTTGCCTGTTTAACAATGGAAACTTGCTGTTTATATGGAAATGTGGGTATGGTTTTCTGTTTTTTACTTTATCTGCCAATATGTGTGATATTAAAATTACTAAGATGCTTGATTAATGGATCATGATGGCTCTGATTAGAAAAATTATCAAAGAATGGCCAAAGCTGTCACATCTCTCCTAAATGGGCACTTTTTTGCTGATTGTGGTTTTTACAGGAAAGGTAACTAAATGTAAAGAGCTAAAGGGGCTGTATGGATCTGTGATCAGTTGCTAATGACTGTGCAGCACATCAGTTGCGTACAATTTTTGCGTATCCCGGTGACCTATGTAGCAACTCACATTTCATGTAATCAGCTACAGTAGAGCAGAAGCAATTTTGAGCTGTTTAGTTGTGTTACCTATGTGCTAGAGCACTTAGCTCACTCTTCTAGTTTTTTTTAAATTATTATTATTATTTAAGATTCTGACCATATATGCAGCCGAGATAAAATGACACTAAACTCAGGAGTTAAATCTTAAAAATACATTCAAGTACCTTAACTATTAACCAAAATGTTGTTTATTTGTGTATCATTCAGCTGTAGATTCTCAAATCATCTCAGAATTCGTGCTAACACTGTCCTTCCTTCTGGGGGGTGGCTACTTTTGTTCACTATGATCCCTTTGTGTGTTGTAAAGTAGCCACTTCACGTTGCCCCTGGACCCTACAGTATGTCTTTTAAACTACTTGGGGGAAGATCAACATGTCCCTACGGTTATGGACTCCACTATACAACTTTTCATTATAGGAAGAAAGGTGATTGCTTTTAAATGGACGTCTCCTTGACCACCTACATTAGAGAAGTGGTGCTCACAAGTTAATTTGGTTCTATTAAAAGAGGGACTGATATTTATTCATGGAGATTGTTCTCAGAAATATAAGAGGATGTGGGACCCCTGGTTCTCAGTGTCGGGCTTAGCTCCATCTATGGTAGTAATCCAATTACTTTGTAAAGAGAGGGAGGAGAAGGGGAAGTTTAGAATGATTGTAAAGGAGCAGTGGTTGTTTTTTTTAGCTGGTTGGGGGTTATTTTGAAATAAGCATATAAAATAATTTGTATTATTTGTATATTATGCAAGTGAATTTATGTGCACTTCTTTTTTTTCTTCTTTTTTTTGTCTCTTTTGTATTTAATTGTTGTAAAATTAAGAGTTGTTTTGAAAAACTAATAAAAGAGGATAAAAAAATCAGCCTGTCAGAAAATGACTAGCCAATAAGGACTGTTTGCAAAGAAGAGAGTAAATACTCACCTCTGCCACTGCCCACATCGCTAAACACCATTCAAGAGAAATAAGTCAGCTGAGAAACCAATACTTCTGGGAATGTCAAACTTCTTGGTCCAACACTGTGGTTATTGTTTCACCTGTGTCCTGTAGAGATGTGGAGGTTGGCAGAAGGAACCAGTGAGGGCAGTAAAGAACTCAGGAGATCAACATTTCCCAGTAGTGTCAGTTTCTCAGCAGACTTCAAAAGAAAATTTCTCTTGAATGGAGTAGGCATTTGGTGCAGGGCCATGGAAGAGGTATTTTACTCTCTTCTTTTGCAGGTAAAACGTATTTATTTAACACGGTCACTTTAAATTAAAATAAATATGTTTTGTTTTAATCATATCCTGTGTTATAAGTGATTTGTACTGTACCTATTGTTGCTTTACCTTTAAAAACAGTTAAATGTTCTAATGTATTTTATCATAACTGCCAAGTTCTGTGTGACATGATATGTACTTTATATGATAAATATAACATGGATTTTTGTATAAAACACTAATGGGAGGTCACTTTGCTCTGGGAAAATATTTATTATTGATCTTTTGCATGCTACTAAGATTTTCTTAAAGGCTATTCCCTCCTTTCAGAAACAGCTGGCTTCATCAGCATATTCATAAGCCCATCTGTTGTGCTTATTACACGAATGCTGCCAAGGAGAAGTCCATGTGCATTTCTCTTATAATGTCATTGTGTTGGGTTCGTTTAAACAACTAAAAAAAACAAAAGACAGAAAGAGAAATGTAATTTTTCTTTAAATCATTATCTCCTACATATTTGTACTCTATTTATTATTGACTAATTTGCATTCACAAGCATATTTAATATGAAATAATAATCCAAAATTAGGTTACTCATTCAATAGAAATGCTTTACATTTGCAGGGTACAGCAGCAGGTTCACTTAAATGCCATTTTAAAAGACATGAGGCACCTTTGGGCTCATTAAGGAGAGAAATCGTGCAGCACATGATTACACTGCACTGAACAACGGGCATGGCCAAAAGGGGTCTTTTCACTGCATTTACTGCACACATACTGTATGTCGCAGACCTTCTGGACACAAAATGTGCTTTAATTACTGCAATTTAAGTATAATGATTACAGACATAAACTTCAGAATAGAGTTTAATTTAAACTATTAGATTAATATGATTTTCTAAACACAGGACACCTTACCTAATCCTAACTTAAGTTTAGGAATTTGAAATTAAGAAATTTATTAGAAAAGTTGGAGACTACTTAAAAAACAGCAACTGTTAATGAATGCTTTGTTCAGAAGAATGTAATGTACAGCTTTAATGGTATGTGGGAGTCAGGTATGTGGGAGTCAGGTATGTGGGAGTCAGGCTTGTGGGTGTCAATAGGAAAAAGAATGTTCCAGCACTAATAGTCAGTGGAAAGGTAAGGTAAGGTAACAACATTCTTAGGGGACATTTTTATCTTTCAAAGTATTTTTATTAAGTTTTTTCTGTCCCTGGGTACATAAAATAAACCATTTATTTTTTAATACTCACCTAATCCCTGGATGCACCAACAAGCGCAGCCTCCCGTCTCCCACACTGTTAGAAACTGCATACAGCGTGTGCGACCTATGCAAAATGCACAGCTGGCTTCCTCGCTGCGCTAATAGCGTATCTTCTCAGAACCTGCACACAGCGCGCCAGTTTAAGTAAAAACCAACACACGCTGTATGCCGCTTCTGACAGCGTGGGAGACTGGAGGCTGCGCTTGTTGATGAATCCAGGGATTAGGTGAGTATTAAAAAAAATTGTTTATTTTATGTTTCTGGGGACATAATTTGTCTGGGGATGGTCTCCTCAATCCGGGACTGTGCCCAGAAATTGGGGATGAATGTAGGGCTGCAACAACGAATCGACTAAGTCGATTATAATCAATGATTGCACAAGTTGTCAACATTTTCAATCATTGATTAATCGGCTTTCGATTAGTTGGCCCTGTTCACGGATCCACACACGCCGCACCTCCTCCCTGCCTCACGCATGCTGCTGCCAGACCCGCCTGCATCCACACACCGCCCCTCCTCCCCGCCTCACGTTTGCTGCTGCCAGACCTGCCCGCATCCACGCTCCACACGCCGCACCTCCTCCCTGCCTCACGCATGCTGCTGCCAGACCCGCCTGCATCCACACACCGCCCCTCCTCCCCGCCTCACGCTCACCGCCCGCCCACATCCACGATCGGCACAGGGACGTGGGGAGAAGAAGAAGTAAGGAGGAGCAGGCGTGAAGGGATGACAGCCACCGACAGACAGGCCCAATCTCGCCTCATGCTTGCCGCTGAGAGGCCTGCTCGCCCACGTCCACACTCCACACGCCGCACCTCCTCCCTGCCTCACGCATGCTGCTGCCAGACCCGCCTGCATCCACACACCGCACCTCCTCCCCGCCTCACGTTTGCTGCTGCCAGACGCACCCGCATCCACGCTCCACACTCCGCACCTCCTCCCCGCCTCACGCTCACCGCCCGCCCACATCCACGATCGGCACAGGGACGTGGGGAGAAGAAGAAGTAAGGAGGAGCAGGCGTGAAGGGATGACAGCCGCCGACACACAGGCCCAATCTCAGAAGCAAGTTGCTGGAAGACTGCTCAGGTAAGCCTGCACTCCCCCCCACATGGTGCTCTGTAATGTATTGCTGGGATTTGTATTCCTCTATAGCTGATGGTACATTATGCTGTACTGTATATTATACAGAGCAATGTACCATCAGCTATAGATGAATATAAATCCCAGCAATACATTATACACTGTATAATGTACTTTAGCTGATGGTATTCTGCATTGCGCTATATAGAGGACTACAAATCCCAGCAATAATACATTATACAGTGCAATGCAGAATACCACCAGCTATAGAGGACTACAAATCCCAGCGATAGTACATTATACAGTGCAATGCAGAATACCACCAGCTATAGAGGACTACAAATCCCAGCGATAGTACATTATACAGTGCAATGCAGAATACCACCAGCTATAGAGGACTACAAATCCCAGCGATAGTACATTATACAGTGCAATGCAGAATACCACCAGCTATAATGTATTGCTGGGGTTTGCGGTATTCCTCTATAGCTGGTGGTATTCTGCATTGCGCTGTATAATGTACTATTGCTGGGATTTGTAGTCCTCTATAGCCGGTGCCATTCTGCATTCATTGCTGTGAAATTTTACATTTTACTATATTGCACAACCCCACTTTTTTTTTTCTACTTCCACCACTCCAAGCTTGCTCCTGTGATGGACAACAATCTCAATACAATATTTTGAAAATAATCGTTAGCTGCAGCTCTAGATGAATGGTCACCCTACACCAGGGATCCCCCACTAACCACCAGGGATCCTCCACTGGCCACCACACAGCCCCCTGCAACCACCAGTGAGCCCCCACTGGCCACAGTGGAGCCCCCACTACCCACCTGGGAGCTACCACAGAGCCACCACTAATTATTAGGGAGCCCCCTCTGGCCACAACAGATCGTGCACTGACCAGTGGAGAGCCCGCACTGACCACCTGACAGTCCGCATTGGCCACCTGAGAGCCTAATTAGGGAGCTGCTTTTGCTGCACACACCCGCACCCGTGAAACTCTCTGGACCCCTGGTGAGAGCACGCACAACCCTCCTGAGATCCTGGAGACATCAGGCGGCGAACCCAGAGCTACAGAGTATGTAGCTTCATATTATTCTGCATTGTTGTTATATATATATTGCTGGGATTTGTAGTCCTCTATAGCTGATGCTGCTCTGCATTGCTGTATAATGGTATTGCTGGGATTTGTAGTCCTCTATAGCTGATGCTGCTCTGCATTGCTGTATAATGGTATTGCTGGGATTTGTAGTCCTCTATAGCTGATGCTGCTCTGCATTGCTGTATAATGGTATTGCTGGGATTTGTAGTCCTCTATAGCTGATGCTGCTCTGCATTGCTGTATAATGTGCTGAGATTTGTAGTCCCTCTACAGCTTGGAGTTAGTGGCAGAACTACCAGGGTCACAGCAGTCGTACACCCGCACAGCACTGACGAGGCATCCCTGCACTATCAGTGTACAATAATTTTCCTCAACCCATTCATTTCTCTACCGCGTCACTTCCAGGTGTGCATATCATGAAGAAAGGGGTCATGAAAACAGCTGATTCGGATGACTCGCCCCCACTGGAAGTGACACAGTCGAGAAAATGTATAGGATCGAGAAAAGTTATAAAATGCCTAAGTACCGGATATGGAGTGGAGTAAGGCCAGAACTATGTAGGGAGCCCAGTGGGAGAAGAACACTATCCCCCAGCCTGTTACCCCTTTCATGGACTTACTAGGAGACCGTTCACACTACTGTTACATGGATGGCAAAAGTGGCAGATGGGCGGGGAGAAGGCGGGGGAAGAGGCAGAGCGGGAGGGGGGCCAAGTTGCTGCACCATGGGCCTCTGGGTTGTACTTGTCCCCTGGGCTAAAAGTTGCCAGTCAGCCCCTGGCCCCATTATTGGTTTCAATATGAGGAAGAATGCCCTATCATTGATGTCAGTGGGAAGAAGGCCTTAGCACTTGTGTTAATTAAAAGGTTGCCCTGGTATAGGGAAAATACCCCAGCATTGGTGCTTATGAGTTACTTTCCTACAGAAATGCACTTGTATCATCTAAGCTTACTAGGTGACACTCACACTAAAACTATGCAGGCAACATTGGGCCTGCACCCAAGCATGCAATTAAAATGATATGCATAGAAATGTTACCTTTTGATGGGTGCCTTATTATTGTGGGGGCCTAAAGTAGTCACCTTACCCTTAAGCTTGCTCTGACATTGATCTATTACTGGCTGTTATCATAGTTACACCGTTACATAGCATTTGAGGTTGAATAAAGACACAGGTCCATCAAGTTCAACCTTTATGTATCTGTGTGTGTGTGTTGTGCGTGCATGTGTGTATATGAGTCCCTGTATGGTCTTAGTTTTTAAGAGTACCTGTACCCCTGTATGTTATGGTCTCTTTGGAAGGCATCTCATTGACTTTTGAATTAATCAATATTCTCTGCAGATACCACTGCTTGTGGCAGAGAGTTCCAAAATGTAACCACTCTGACTGAAAAGAAGCCCCTTTGTGATTAAATCTTTTCTCCACCAATTTTAGGTGGTGACCTCTAGTCTTTGTTAAGGAGTATACAGTAACAGTTTACATTTAGCAACCTTGTCTCGAAGCTTTGATCCTCCAGCCACTCAATTAGTTTTGTTGCTCTTCTCTGGACTCTCGCCAGCTCCAGGACATCCCTTTTGTGGACTGGCGACCAAAACTGAACCGCATACTCAAGATGAGGTCAAACCAATAATCTATAAAGTGGAAAAATTATTGTTTTGTCTCTACAGTACATTCCCTTTTTAATACAAGACAGTACTCGGCTAGCTTTGTTTGCCACAGCCTGGCATTGCGTGCTGTAATTCAATCTGTGGTCTACTATGACCATCAAATCTTTCTCCATTACTGACTTCCCCTGTGGAGTCCCCATTAATGTGTATTCTGCTTGCCTGTTTTTAACCCCTAAAATGCATTACTTTACACTTTATAACATTAAACCCCTCATCTGTCATATCTGTCATAGTTGCCCACACCCCTATTTTATCCAGGTCCTCCTGTAATGTTATATTGTCTAAGTACGTGTCTATTACCGTCCCAATTTTAGTATTATCTGCACACACAGAAACATGACTATGCACACCTTCCCCAATATCATTAATAAACAGGTTAAACTGTATTGACCTAGGACAGAACCCTGGGGCACGCCACTCTCAACCTTAGACCAATGTTAAAAAAAGCCATTTGACCCCCCCATTTCCTGGTGGCCTTCAACTCCATCCTCCAGAACCGCCCCTTGCCAGAGGACTCCCTGAGGGCGCATGTTGCTGTGCTCCCCAAGGAGGGGAAAGACCCAACACAATGTGGCAGTTACCGCCCTATAGTCCTCTTGAACGTGGACCTAAAATTGTTTGCGAAAATCCTAGACTATCGCCGTGTATTCCAACTCTAGTGAAGGATGATCAGGTTGGATTTATTTTGGCTAGGGAGGCTCGGGATAGCACCATTGGAGTCCTCAACATCATTCATGAGGCGCGCTCCAGATCGTCCCTGCTGATGCTCCTCTCAACTGATGCCGAGAAGGCGTTTGACAGGGTGGATTGGCAATTTTTGAGATCCACCCTCACTCACATCGGTCTGGGGCCGCATATGTTATCTTGGCTGTCCGCTTTGTACTCTCACCTCTCGGCGGCCATCAAGGTCAATGAAACCAGATCCCCGTATTTCCCTCTTACAAATGGTACGCGCCAGTAATGTCCCCTCTCCCAGCTGATGTACATTTTAGCTCTAGAACCCTTTCTAGGTCATGTTAGGTCGAATGTGCGAATCTCGGGATTCAAGAGTCATTCTATGGAGCATAAGGTCACTGCGTATGCGGATGACCTACTGTTCTTCATCTCTCGGCCTCAGGCCTCCCTTCCGGAGCTAATGCGTGAACTTAGGGTTTATGGTGCACTCTCCAACCTCGCCATCAACTGGACTAAATTGACGGCGCTGAATATCACTTTGCCTCTGAGTGAACAGGGCTCGATTCAGGCCAGCTTCCCCTTCAGGTGGGAGACCCATTCCCTCCCCTACCTGGGTACCCAAATCACATCGGACCTGGGAGCATTATACGAGGCCAATTTTCCTCCTCTCTTGCTATGGATCAAGCAGGATTTACGGGCTTGGCAAGCCCTCACAGTGACATGGTTCGATCGCTGTAACGCTCTTAAAATGACAATTCTTCCCAGGATCTTATTCCTGATGCAAGCGCTGCCCATTCGTCTGCCGCTTACGTTCTTCTCTCGCCTTCGCCGCATGTTCCTACAGTACGTGTGGGCGGAGGGGGCCCCCAGAATCGCCAGGTGCCTCCTTGTCATGCCTAAATCATCAGGGGGGATTGGACTCCCCGACGTGACTCTTTATCATAGAGCAGTGCACCTAAACAGAGTGGTGGATTGGTGCTGTCACTCCACGCATAAACAATGGGTTCGCATGGAACTGAGCATCGCCATGTCCCCATTGGCGGGTCTCCCATGGCTCTCGGGCCCCATACCAGCTTCCTGTTCTCAGCACCCCACGATTGGAGCTACTCTCAGAATAGCGAGGACGCAGTTCCGCTCCTCTTTGATTTCCCCGTTCCCTTCCCCACTAACCCCAGTGATGGGTGATCCAGATTTTCCAGCCGGCATGGAGAACAGGCGCTTGCGCAGCTTGAGCGGCATCAACAAGTTCCGGGTCCAGAATTTTAGAGAATTCTCTGGACACGTTCGTTCCTGTAGCCAGTTTTCTATCCATGTACACACCATTTCATCTATGCCCAAATATTTCAGCTTGGGTATTAAGCATTTATGTGTTACTGTGTCAAATGCCTTTGCAAAATCCAGGTACACTACATCCACTGGCTTTCCTCTATCCACATCTCTACTAACCTCTTCGTAGAATGTTAGTAGGTTGGTCTGACAAGAACGGTCCTTCATAAATCTATGCTAAGTGGATTTTGTGGATTTTGTCACAAACAAAATCCACTAAATAGTCCTTTATCATTCCCTCAAACAGTTTGCATACTATTGATGTTAGACTGACTGGTCTGTAGTTCCCCGATTAGCATCTTGAACCTTTTTTGAATATTGGTACTACCGTAGCTTTACGCCAATCACTTGGTACCCTTCCAGTCATTATGGAGTCCTTGATAATGAGGAATAACGGTCTCGCTATAACATGGCTGACCTCTTTAAGTACCCTGGGGTGCAGGTTATCTGGTCCTAATGATTTATTTGCATTACGTTTTTCTAGTCTCTGTTGAACCCCGGCTATCGTCAACCACTGTGGTATCTTACGTATTAAGCTACTCACATTCTTATCTCTATTAAACCCATCTTTTTTTGGAGTATATATTTAATCTCCCTGTCATTTCTGATTAATCTTCCATTCTCATATTTTATTGGGCCTACCTGCTTTTTTCTTACCTTTTTACTGTTTATATATTGGAATAATTTTTTGGGTTCTTCTTACAGACTGTGGTGATATGTTTTTCAAAATCGATTTTAGCTGCCCAGATTTCATGTTTACATGTCTTATTGCATTCCTTGTAGCTCTGGAATGCCAATGCCGTCCCCTCCAGCTTATATTTTTTAAATGCCAGCTTCTTTTCTTTGTTGTGTTGTCTTACCATTTTATTTAGCCATGCAGGCTTAGCTCTCGATCTTTTATTTTTGTTACCCAACAGTATGCACTTGGTAATAGCATTGTGCAAAGTATTCTTAAAACAATCCCACTTCTTATCAGTGTTCATTGTTAGAAATAATTTGTCCCATTTAGTGTCATACACTAGATGACGCAGCTTATCAAAGTTTGCCTTTTTTTAAATTTAGCGTTGTTGTTAAACCAACGTGCTTCTCTTTGCTGTACCCAACATCAAAACAAATCACCATGTGATCACTGTTACCCAATGTATCCCTAATCCCTATGTCTGCAACTAGGTCCACATGATTGGAAATTAATAAGTCTAGTATGGCATTCTTCCTGGTTGGGACATTAACCATCTGATCCATGAAATTGTCCCACAACAGGTTTAGAAAGCGGCCAGCCTTTATAGAATGAGCGGTTCCATTTGACCAATCAATGTCCTGATAATTGAAGTCACCCATTATAACTACATTTCCCTGCTTCCCAGCTATTTCTATTTGGGAATGTAGGTGAGCATCCTCCACTTCCCCTATGTTCGGGGGTTTATAAAACACATGCCCACAATAAGTTTACCACTAGATTCAGTCTTGTCTAGTTCTATTAGCCACAAAGATTCAACACCATCGCAACTCTCTGTTGAGAGGTCATTTCGCATGTGCACAATTAGATTGGTTTTCACATACTGTATATGCATACCCCTCCCCCTCCCTTCTATCAACCCTGTCCCTCTAGAACAGATTGTACCCTTGTCCATTAGTTGCCCAGTCATGTGAGCTGTCTAGCCAAGTTTCTGTTATTCCCACTACACTAAATCGAAGTCCTCTTCAGGTAGCAGAAGTTCAAGCTCCTCTAATTTGTTTGTTAGGCTTCTAGAATTCGTGTAAATACATTTTAGTTTGGTGCTAGTGGTTTGAGTTTTATTATATCTCATTCCTGAATCACAACTAATTTCTTTATTTGACCTGGGTATGATTGAAACATTACTTATTACATTGCTGTCTGATTATTATACCCATTTTTATTCTCTCCCCCCATGTTTTAGTTTAAAAGCTCTTCCAGTCTATTAACCATTTTCTCCCCCAAAAGTGCTGCCCCTTCCCCATTTAGATGCAGCCCATCTCTGCGGTAACCAATCAGTCAGCCCAGTTCTTTATGAACCCAATGCTCTCTTTGCGACACCAGTTCTGATGCCACTTGTTCAGTCCCCTTAACTCCCTCTGCCTCTCTGGAGTGGCTCTTGGCACTGGCAGTATTTCAGAAAATACTACCGTGGAGGTCCTTTTCTTCAACCTAGCACCTAAGTCTTTGAACTCGTTTTTTAGGACACTCCATCTGCCTCCAAATTTGTCATTGGTGCCAATGTGTACCATGACAGATGGGTCATGCCCTGCTCCATCCAATAACCTGTGCACCTGTTCCGCAATGTGTGGAACACGAGCCCCTGGTAAGCAACAGAATGTTTGACGTTCATGGTCCCAGTGACAGATTACTCTGTCTGTCCTTCTGATAATAGAGCGGCCGGCCGACAGCCTGCTTCTAACTCCTTCTGCACTTCGGGTTGGCCGAACATGCTGAGCATGTTCGGCCGACGCAAAGCCACGCGATCTACGATTGATTTCAGCTGATATACGGCTTAAATCAGCTGTACCAGCCTGAAGTGAATAGCCGAACAGCGTTCGGCTCACTTCACTTCAAGTCGGTCTTTCACTCGGCTGCCTACGGCAGCTTAGTTAATAGACCCCTAAGCTCAGATCAGTTCCTGACTAACAGGGGCCCCCATAATACGTTCCCCAACACAAAAAGGCAGCAGTTGAACTTTTTTGTGTTCTGTCAGCACTCATCCTTATCTCACAGCAGCAGGCTCCCAACAGCACAGAGAGAGGAAGAGAGTCCTGAGCATCAGCTCACATATAAAAAGGCATGTGAACAGCTGTGATTAATAATAGTGTCTGGCTACCAGATATGATGTGAACAAAGGAACAAAGGCTTTATCCCACTCAAAGCTCTATAAAGCCTCTGGGTACCAGGATCCAGAACATCCACACCAGCCATAAATACTGAAGCCCATCACCATGTGTGTTAGAATCCTAGCTAACACATACACACCATTTACAATCCTTCCAGCTAGGATGCCGGGCAGACTTTGCAGAAACATGCTTTTATGATTACTGAGCACATTGCCTTGAAAACTGCTAAGTGAAGTTTTTAGTTAATCGTGTACCCCAGAATCGGTTTCCTGGACACTACAGATATAGTACACATGCTAGGCACTGTAGAATACAGATTTGTAAATAATAAAAAGAAAATGTGACACTTCAATTACCATTTTTTATATTTTAGCAAGGGATTAACTACAGCCCCAGCAGATCATACAACGGGTATGAGCCCAGAATCACGGGGGACTCAGTTCTGTGTTGATACACAATAATTTAGGCATACTACAATAGCATATGGCAAATACATTTTAATATATTGAATGTATAGTTTGGGAACATCCATATGTCTGGTAAGAATGCAGCTTGAATTCTGTACCACTAGAGACATTGACTATGAGATTAGACCTTCAGACTCCCCTGCTTAATGGTTTTGGTATGGGGCCCCATCACACAAAGCTTTGGACATAAGACAACTGTAATAAAACAATTTCACAGAATTTTACATGCATGCAAAATGCATCTAGCAAAGAGCTCTTTTAGTAATCAGAAAAGTAAAGTATATATAAAAGCAACAGCTGGTGAGCTAAATCAAAGCAATATTTCATGTTCAGTAGGGAACAGCACAACAAGCCGTGAACTATGAAAACACACTGTGCTGACTATTGAAGGTGTTTTGTGTGTAAATAATGTGATTTCATGTTCTATAAAATATTTTTTTAACTCTGATGGGGTTATCTAGTAATTATCATCTTCCCCTATTAATATATTTTAATCCACAAATAGGAAGGCCCTATCTTACTAATTCTTAGATTAGCCTAGACTTTCAACACTGTTATTGGTAGAACAGAGATTTTCTATAAAAGAAAAAAATAAAGATACAAACATACGGTTTAAAAAGTTGTAAGCTTTAAAAAATAATAATGTTGAATTGGCAACAATTATCATAGTTTTCCATTCATTTACAAAAACAATAGGACATTAATGTAAAATAGTCAATAAGATATACCATTTTTTGGAGTGGAAGACTATCCACTGAGAATATGTTTGCACTGTACAATTGTCGACTCTTTAAATAGTACACAAGTGGGGAAATAAAAGAACTGACTGAGCCCCAAATCAACAATAGTATAAAGTACCCCATATTCCTGGCTAATCCTAACTCTTCACCCTTACATCATAATATAGTCAAGGTTCTTTTCCTTGATCTAAGCTGGAGGAAGACCAAAGGTTTGACGTTTTATGATGCATCTGCACATCCGGTCTATAGTATGTTATTTCAGCAAAATCTCATGAAACTTTTTTTCAGGTTAATACAGTTTCAAGATGGCACACTATTACCATACACTGTATCCATATGAGAACTGCTAATCTAACAAACAAAACTGATTGTTGGGTTTGCACTAATATACAGTACCCATGTCATCAGAGCAAGGCATACCTTTAACTGTACTCCTCCTAACTTGATCAATTTTATGAAATTTTATGAGAAAATACTCACCGGATACATACTTGGTCCTGCAGCAGTCAGCACTCACCTCTCTTCCCCTCAGCTCTGCCGGTGGAATGTCACTGATGGGACCAATCTAGGAGGCGAGGACCAAAGAGGACCAAGGATCAGGTGTAAGTTTTTTTTCCCGTTTTTTTAGCCCCTAGACCAAAACAAACAGGTAAACCTTGCAATGTGGAGTTGCCCCACTGCAAGGGTCAATTTCTAGGTTTCCTGCAGTTCTTCTTTAAGTTTTTGGCCTCTCCTGACATTCTGGACTTTTCTGGACACTTTGTTATGTAAAATATCTGAATTTGTATTTTCCCAACTGTAATGTTAAAAATGTTTACAATCTAAACCTACTACTCTATCTAAACCTATGGCTCTTTGTCTCGATCATGACAATTATCCACAGAATGCATTTTCCAAGTCTGAGGCTCAAAAAGTATTTGTGCCAAACAAAACCAGCAACAAGTATTTTTTTAAATACTTTTTTCATGACAGGCTCATGTTAATAGTAGACAAAGAATTTATAATGAGAACATGAAACACAACAATGGCTACTTTAAACGGCCTGAAATGCATTTTCTTTAAGCAGGTCCAACTATTCTGTAAAGTATTTCTAGAAAGTCTACAACTCATATTTTCTGTCTAGACACAGAAAGGACATTAATATTATTAGCTAGTCTGGAATTATATTTTCCACATATGAAATACAGTATTTGCTGCTTTTTTTGAGGACGAAGCTTATTATGACTGACCATCTGTAGAAAATTATTTCTACTTTGTAGGGTTCTGCAGGGGAAGGACTGATTGATGTGCCAGCAGCCAAAACCAGTCTAAAAAGAGAAACTTTTACTGCCCCCTGGGTATACAACTGTTAAATTTTTTAGAAACCATATACATGCAAATAGAAAAGCCAAGAGCTTAATTGGCAGTGGGATATTTATGAAGACGCTTTCTGTGAAAGAATTCCAATTGTGATATTCTTGGAAAGAGAAAATTATACTTAACATAGAAAGAGAAATGGTCATACTAGGCATGACTGCTTCTTTTGAATGGATATTAATATTTCTGTGTAATCACATTTGCAGTGTTTTACAGTGTTGCAAATTTTTCAATAGCTATTTATGTAGATTACACTGAATATACAGTATATGCCATGTATAAGTCAGATAAGTATTCAGAAATTGAAATGACCTTGAAAGGTGCAGGCAGCTTTTAATCCTCATCTTCCTGAAACAGATAAAAATGTAACACAGAGACATGATGTGTCCAATGTACAATGCAGATGCAGACAAAATTCTTAAGCTTTCAGATGACATAGCCATATTTAGTGACACTGTATTGTTGCCTGGGCTACACTGTTGTTATCAGTTCCCTCTGATTATCTACAACTCATCTCCTCTAAAGGTTATCAGACACACATTCCTCCATCTTCAAACAGAAAGAAGAAGTCAAACCTTTGCACAGAATTGTAGAGAAATAAACAGCATTCTTTCAGAGGAAAAGTGGAGCTGTTAGCAGCAGTGAAGACGTGCATTGGGCATCACCAAGGAGACAGAGAATGGATTCTTATATTTCTGACAGGGAGTTAGATACAGAAAAAAATATCATAGTTTTGGCAGATGATAGCCATGTGTTTGTGTGAAAATGATTTGAGAGGGACTGGAAACTTAAAATATATGTTTTATGCAGGCTTAACTATTGACAATGAATCTTTAACCGTCATAAAAATGGTTTACAGTAATATTTTCTGTATGATATCAGTGACATGTATGATTGTAAATCCCAGTGACCCATGCAGCAGGTCACAGTCACATGCTTTTTCAAAGGCTATATATATAAGTCACAGCAGACTAGTGACATATGCCAGTTGTAGTTTTGTGTTGCTCAAAAATCTCCCATGCAGTTTAGCAGTTGTTGCCTTCTGCCCCAGGTCTTAGAGAAAAAGAGAAGACACCCCTCCAGACTGTTTGCTGAGACCGGCAGCACTGGCTACTATATAGAGGGCTAGTGTTAACAATATACAGTATGGTGAGTTTTTCTACCCTGATGTTCCAGGACTGGATTTGTATTTCTTCATCCAACCTATAGATTTTTTCATCACACTAGGCAGACCTAGTTGAGTAAGAGTTGTAGAGATAAGCAGATGCAATAATATTGGATAAGAAAATGATAATGTCTTTGGTAGATGTATTATGGTAATATTAGATGAAGGTATAATACTAAAAGTCAGTGTTTGGTTATAGTAAAGACTGCCTGGTGCCAAAGACTCTAGAAGGACTCATAGGGATGCTAAAAAGGTTTCATGCTGTTTTTATAATTAGGTAATCTCAATTAGGGTATAGAATTCAGAAGTGCTTCACATACCAAAGTCAGAAGCAAAGTATAAATACTTTGTACACTGACCCTTATGCATAAACTAATTACATCACCCATCAGATCCCATTACACTGGTGAGGTGTCCATAAATTGAAAACAGCTCTCACCCTAAGATACAATGAATCCACTGCTGCTGCAAGTGCTAGATAATATTTTGCCCCTTAAAACCTTCACACCTGGAATATGTAGATTAACCTTCCCGTGCACATTGATCCAAGCAGAGACAATATTAATCTATCTTCTGTTTTGGAATAAGCAGCACACACTCGCATGCTTCTTATTCTGTGTTCGCCCCATCTCTGACTAGGGATGTGGAACCAGTCAGTGTTTTTTCCTGATTATGTGATCACTATGTTAACTTTGTTATTGATAGAAACCACTGATGTAGTATTTCTCTCTCTGTGCACTTCTATGTGAAGATCGTGCAGTTTTTATAAATATGAATACATTTTTATAAACTAAAAACTTTTTAAAAAATACATTTTTGTCCATTTGTCAGCCCATAATAAGAACTCTAAGCAGGGTATTTATTAAATATTGTAACAAATAAAGCCTTATATATCTTTACAAATCCATGCACAAATGATTTACAGTAGGTGTGCAAATTTGTCATACAGTTATGCTCAAGTTAATTGTTGCATACTGATGCTTCTATGTTTGATCTGGACCTCTAGGCATTAGTGATGACCTCTGGCCATGAAAGGGTTCAGCACCCAGTTTTTGACCATGGTCATAGTGTTTTTAGAGCACTCTTATGAGGCACAAGATCTCTAAGCCATAATAAATTCAATAAAGAACACCTGTTTCTATGAAAATATACTAAGGCCTGGTTCACACCTAGGCGATTTATCGCACAGATTGAGTCACGCGATATCGCGCAAAACACAGATTTGCATTGAAGTCAAGGGAGGCTGTTCACACCTTTGTGGTTTGTCGCATGGATAAAATCGCCTTTCGTGCAAAAAGGTGCAGGAGCTATTTTTGGGCGGTTGTCGCGCGGTTTTGGTCCCATAGACATTTCTACGCATTGAAAACTGCAAAACGTGGTTCTCAACAGTCGCACGATCGAAAATGCGCAACCACTGCGCGAAAACAGCTCCACATCTGAATCGCCTAGGTGTGAACCTAGTCTAAAACATATACAAAGTACAAACACTTATCTTCAGCACTCTGCAGAGATGCTGCTAGTTCCATGAAAATTAGCCAGTTCCAACATTTCCTATAAATAATTATACAGTCTCCTCAATTTATTAAGGAGGTAATCTCAGTATGCTAATGTTTTAAAAACCTTGTTTCCCTATATAGTTAGTGCTATAATAGGTATATTATATGTACATAAAGTCAGATATATACAGTCATTACAAACACAGTCTATGCTTTTTGCTTTTCACTGCTGCACAGTGTACATACTCTACTGTACCTTTTATCAGGTCAGCCAACCAAATCAAATCAATCCACTCCCTATGTGTCTAATAACTGTATTTCAAGAGTTGTTAAACAGTGAGATTGCCTAATTGTAGGCACTAATTAAGTCTCCCTATTGTGACGTATCTGAAAAATACCTACATTTAATACAAATAATAAACTAAGGTCAAGCAAGTAAAAATATGAAAGGCAGGCAAACACTACAATAATAACTTATGAATATATATGCTCAGCTGCCAGCTTTTCTAAGCCTAAGGGCAGACACAATGGGGGGAATTTATCAAAACAGGAGCAGATAAAATCTGGAGCAGTTACCCATGACAACCAATCAGCTTCTATTCTCAGTCTGTTCAGTTAAGATTTGAAAATGAAAGAGAGAAGCTGATTGGCTGCCATGTGCAGCTGATCCAGATTTTGTCTGCTCCAGTGTTGATAAATTCCCAACTACTATGTGTGCCACTCTTTGTGTGCCACTCTGAAACTACAATAGATTCTCTATGTCACTAGAGGCCTAACCTCTGGAATAAGCCATGCCAAGTGCCATTCTCTGGTCCAATTATTGTGTTATAGTTCTCAATGGAGAGACTCTCCTTTTACAAAGAAATGGCAGGTGGCAATGCTTAGCCCTGAAGTCAGGTTCTTTTTTAGCATGTTTCTGCACACTCACCAGCCAGCGTACAAAAAATACACTGTCTAACTATTAGGGTTAAAAACAAAGGTTTTCATTGCACAACTTTTGCAAAATATGTGGAAGCCACAATGCCTTGTCAAAACCCCCCTGTGTAGTGTGGTCCTAACTCTAATTTATGAGAGCCTCCATCTTGGAGCATATATAGCAAAGGATCAATTGGGTGCAGGGTTGCCAGCAGGTAGCCTTTCTGGTAGCCATGCAGAGAAGTGTTCTCTGTGTATCAATGCTAATGGTAGTGTTTGCTCTTAGGAAGGACTTTCAAATTTTAAAAGGGTAATTGTTTTGCTCTAATTTTCTAGAACAGCAAAGCGTTGATTATAAGTTCCTGAATTTCTAAACTATAACTTCATATATGTTTAGACAAATGGGTTATATTAAAGTTAAAAAACGAAACAAAACAATTATGTATGCAAACAAAGTTGCCTGCTGTAATAGAGCAGAACATTTAGAACTATAATTATAGAAATGTCTCACAATGTAGAATGTTTAAAAATCTCACATATTGTTTATAGATCTTGACACCATGGGTTTTAGGTCGTTCTATTAAAGCATACCTAGCCGCCTCAGGCTTTCTTATATCCAAAATCTAATGTGAAGAATCAGCCTTCAGTGTAAAGCACCATAGAGGCAGCAGGCCACATATAATTTATTTATCTTTCGACAGAGAGAACAATGTACATCAAGGTTACAGGTGAATGGCTTACTGATTCTCAGAACTCTGCCTGCAGAAATTCCATCACTTCCTTTTACTTTCTGCCCAGTACACAATGACATTCTAAACCTCACTGTTTAGAGTTTCAGAACCTGGAGGTGCATACTGTAACAATCCTAGGAGGGGACTCACTAAATTAGATTGACTTGGGTGAGCTAAAAAATATGACTGTAAATTGACAAGCATTCTGTGTCCTCTGCTTCTCAGACATTTCAAACATGGCTACGCAAGATAATAAAGAAACAAAGACCGAACTTAAAATCTCTTTGTGTCAGGATGCCAGGGGCGTCACCTCCCCACGAGGTCAGAGGGTACTGCATAGGGTACAGACCTCCCTTCAGCCTGGCAGACCCACGGGCATCCCGGGGCCGTGTTCGCAACGCACGTGCGCCTGTTTGAGCTTTAGTTGTGGCCTTGCTCGGGGAGGGAAGCCCACACACACACACACGCCTTTCACCTGCCATTGGCCCTTGGGAAGGGAAGCCTCCTGGTTGCCTCGGAGACCAGGGGGCAGACTCACACCCCCTGGCTATAAAAACCTGGCCAGAGCCCTGGCTCAGTGCTGAGTTATTCCACCTCATGGTGTGACATACGAAGCTCTCCTCCTATGTGCCTTGCTGCCTGTTACCTGAACCCTCTGCTGAATTCCCGTGTACCGACCCTGGACCGACTATCGCCTCTGACCCTTGCTGCCTGCCTCGACCTCGGATTGCACTCAACTACCCCTTTGGATTGCCCTTTTTTTACTTGACTCTGGACTTTTTAGGCTGCTTCCTGCCAGCAGGTTCCCTCCGTGCTGCTTGCCCGCGGATGCACCTGACACTTTGCTACCAACAAGAGGTAGTACAGTCGTCAAAGGTATAGAGTGATGCTTCCCTGTGGCTACCAATCCAATTCAAGGTGGCTTGGACAAGAATCAAATTATTTCCCTACAGAACATATATTTTGGTTCCAACTCATCAACCGCATTTAAAAGATGAGTTAAAAGTAGATTTTCTTGAAGGACATTAATAGACAAGAAGAAGTCTGAAGTTAATTTAACCTATTCTTGATCAAATAGACCATCTGGGATATGGGTATACAAATAGGATGGCACAGCTCTGAAAATATTTGCATCTGTTCTACAATTACTGGCATAACAAAAAAAACGAAATACATTTTTGTATGTATGCCCTGCAGCACTCAAAAAGGATCCATGAATTAACTGAGGTTATTTGTAACTAAATCTGTCCAGAATATTGTTCTTTTATTTTTGTTGCATTAGCTAGGATAGAAGTATTTGTTAGTATATCAGACAGAGAGTGATTAATAGACTTGATCTGACTTTATTGGTAGTTCGTGAGTAATAATCAGCTAATAACTGAGACATATGTGAGCAATATATAGGATACTGTTTATACTTTATATACCTGCATCCAGTGTGGTAGGTATCAATCACACTGATGTAGGTGTCAGTTTAAATGGATGTAATTGGTGGTTAAGAGTAAAGTCAATTACTGTGTTTATGTACTGGTAGGTCATCCGTTTATACGTCCCTAGCAATGAAGTCCTTTATAACTAACTGAGAAGCCTGATATAGAACAGTGCCTGGCATTAAAGATTCAGCACACAACTAACCGCTCTTGTTTTTTTATTAAATTTAAATTTGTATTGAATTTTTCACAGTACAAAAGGAAATAGCGGCAACATACAGTACACAAATATGGCAACACGTATGCGATCAAGTCAGCCTGTAAAAAAATAATTCTTTGTATGAAAATCAAACAGATAACATATATGAGATATGACTGTCCCCCTCAACTCGCCCCTGTGCACGAGTCAATTTCATTATGTCTAGTGTATCCCTCTAAGGATCAGATTTGTATTCTGTTTGGGGCAATAATAAGGGTCAGTGTAGTAAATTCAGGTGCTTGTATCAAATGTATACCATGTGACCATGGGCCCGGGGATTTACGTTTAGGTAAACTGGCGATATGGTTAGATATCTCCCCTTCTGTGATCTGTGCGTTGAGCGCCTCTATTTGATGAGCTGAGGGGTAGGTGTAGTGACGATAGGAAATTGGCAATATCAGCTGCCAAGGGTTGTGGAACCCCGGCGTCTCCCCCAATGTTGTACAGGGATTCATAGTATGTAGCAAACTGGTCTGCAATCTCTCGTGGGTGTATACATTTCCTACCAGTAGTGGCATCTATCATATGAGTTATTCTAGTGACCGTACGTCCACCCTTCAGCTGTCGTGCTAAAAAAGCACCTGCTTTATTAGCATTGGAGTAGTACTGGAGTCGTAGGGACTTAGAGTACCGCTCAAACCTGTCCATCATAAGAATTCTCAATGAGTATCTAAGTTTAGTCAATTCATTGAGCAAGGTTCGGTCCTGAGAAAGTTTATTTTTTGCCTCCAGCTCCTGGATGGCTGCGAGAATGTCTGACAGCCTCTTAGTTCTGGCCTTGACCACTCTCGCCTTCATCTGGATGAGGACGCCCCGCATAAAGGCTTTGTGCGCGTTCCACAAAATGGAAGGATCCGACACTGAGCCTTCATTGATGGTAAAAAATTCCTTCAGGGAAAGTGTCAAAGTAGAGACATTGGAGTCATCTTTAAATAAAAGGGTGTCATTCCTCCAGGGACGAACAGCTGGAATGTAGGGTGAGTTGGCTAATTGGAGGGTGATCGGGGCATGATCCGACCATGTCATGGAAAGGATTTCCGCTCTTTCAACCTGCTGCAGAAGCGACACCTCCACCAAGAATAAGTCTATTCTTGAGTATGTGTTGTGGACCCTTGAGTGGTATGTGTAGTCATGCTCATTGGCGTGCATGCAACGCCAAGCGTCATATAGTTGTTCCCTCGCCAGGAACGGGGAAAGTGAAGTAGACCTACGTATACCTGTGTTAGAACTATCCACATCTATATCCGTAATAAGATTAAAATCCCTGCACATTATCAACGAGCCCTGCTTGACCTTCAGCACTCTAGCATAAAGCTTATTGAGAAAACGAAGCTGGTGAGTGTTGGGGGCATAAATGCTGACCAGTGTATACAATACATTATCAAACAGGCCCACCAAAATAACATATCTGCCCATGTCATCTATGATTACTGTTTTAGGAACAAAAGACACAGTGTTGCGGATTGCCACCAGCACTCCCCTCTTCTTCTTGGTAGGCATATTGGACAAAAATATAGTGCTAAAATTCTTATGAGTACACCGTGGTACATAGTCTGTCCGAAAGTGGGTTTCTTGGGCACAGAACGTGCATTGTTCTTGAGCGCGTCCCTCCAAAACCAGGAGCGCTTAGCTGGATGGTTTAAACCTCGGGTATTTAGTGACAGAATTTTTAAAGACATGTGTAGAGGGATGCACGGATGAGGTCATTAAAGTAACTTACATATCTGAGCGTTCCAGGACCAAGGAATATCTGACTCCAAAGGACAACTAAGGTCCCATTGAGATGTATCTGCATAACCGCATTCCACAATGCGTAGATTGTGTACTTCCAAACATGGAGAAAGAGAAAAAAAAAGAACAAAACAAAAAAACAAGAAATGCAAACGAGTAACATAACTATCACCTTAGTATCGCTGTGTACCTAGGTGATTTAAACAAGAACTGTATGCAGTGCAATACTGCTCAACACTTTGTTGGGGAGAAAACAGTAGTGCTTGGCCTCAACAAGCGTGTTCGGAACTCTCTGGAGAAAAAGTGACATTCTTGCTGTCGAGGCATCACCATAGAAGATCACGGCTCCTTCAGGTCTAAGGAGGTCTAAGGTTTGCTTCTATGGGACTTTTTCCACTCTGGGGCAATTCTCCTGGGATCAGGAGAAGATGTCTGAAGGGGGGCTTCCTCCGGTTCGATGTGCCAGAGTTGGAGAACACGAACTCCCTCTTCTAAGGTTGAGATAACGTGTGGTGTTCCCTTGTGGGTGAGGAGAATCTTTGTCGGGAATCCCCAACGATACGTAATGTGGTGTTTGTGGAGTGCTCTGGTAATGGGAGCCATAGTTTTCCTCCAAGTTAGAGTGTGTTGCGATAAATCAGGAAAGAATTGCAACTTGGAGTATTGCTCTGGCATATTTGAGGCAGATCGCGCTCTCGCCAGAAGTTGCTCTTTAGCATGGAAGAAATGGATGCGTAGGATAACATCCCGCGGGACCTTTTCTGGCAGAAATTAGGGTTTTGGAAGCCTATGTATTCTGTCCACAATCACTTCAGTGTCAGATAGGTCTGGCAGTAGGGTGTGAAACAAAGCAGTGACATAGGAGCGCAATTCCTGAGGAGGGACCGCTTCAGGGATGCCCCAGATTTTTATGTTGTTTCGGCGGGACCTATCCTCCAAGTCCGCCAATTTTGATTTAAGCTTGTTCACTTCATCTGTACTGTGGTCATGTGCGTCTATCAATTCATTGATAGTAGACGCAAATTCCTCCATCTTGGTCTCAACATGGTCCACTCTGCCCCCTATGATTGATACTTGGGAGCGGAGGTCCTGCACCAGGGAAACCATGTCAGTGTGTATGGCACTTCTTAATGAGATAAGCATCTCTTTCAGGGTGGTGTCTAGTATTGGCTGGTTAGATGTGGGTAAGCCGTTTATTGAAGTGCTTAATTCCCTGGTATCATCCATGGAGGATGTAAGCTGGCTCACCTCTGTTGAAGCGCCATGTCCCCCTGTCATGCGAGGTCTGGATTTAGCTGGGCTGCCGCTCGGGGTAGAAGCCTGTGAAGAGGGATCTGTGGAAGCCGGTGATATGAGTGGAGGAGATGCCCCAGACACCTGAGAGGAGTTTCCATGCGGGTCACGCCCGCGTTGTATAGCAGCTGAGGCTGCCGGCACAGGGACTGCCGAGTTAGACGAGCCGCCGCCATCTTTAGCTCTCCTCTTGGCCGCGGGAGCAAAGAACACCAACAGTTTTTTCGGCCGTCTCGTCTCCTTCTTTTTACGAGACATGGCCTCGCATGTCTGATAGATGTGGCGGTATGTGGATGCCAGTTCTTCGTTGCCCCAATGTGCTTTAATGAGATCCGAACGGCCCTCGGTATCAGAGCTCACAGACTATGCGTCCATGCCGTCCGCGCGCCAGCCACGCCCCCACCGCTCTTGTTTTTAAAAAATCCATACAGGTAATACAAAAAAGACTCGGACTGTGTATAGGATTAGACTGATGTGAAATTTAAGATTAAATTTGATGTGCATCCAAACATTTAAATCTCTTACAAAATGTTAACTTCCTGTTATTGGGCAACATCACTTTGTCCCTATCTCCCACCTCAGCTCTGGTGTTTGCACTGTTGGCTGTTTCAACACAATATGAAGGTATGCTCCATTGTTCTCGCCAACAGGAAACCTGCCCTGAGAAATGTCATGCAACTATTTCTGCAGTACATGTAGACAGGAGGTGGCTGCAGGAACTGCACTGAGGTGCAACAAAAGATGAAAAAAAGGTCAAAACAATATTTTACAAAAAAGCTGTACTGGAACACCCAAAACTCCTAGGTAGTCAGAAATAGAAACTAGAATTATGTCACTGCTACACAGGGTGCATAGTCTCTATACACTATATATACACATTAGACACGTTAGACATGTTAGCTTTGGGGGTCCTGGCAGACCACATTTAGCCCTACAATAACTTACTATAACTTACTATTGCCAGACATCTTCAGCTTCTATTGTTAATGGTTGTGCTATTTCTGCCTCTAAGGCCCCGTTCACACCTGACCGTTTTGTAGCGCGTCCTACGCCCGACGGACGCTCTACAAAATGGTCAAAAATATAAATTGCATTGTAGTCAATGCACTCGTTCCCAGCTTGGCGTATTTCCGCCCGTCCCTAACGCGCTACAAAACGGCCCACGCCTGAAAAGGTCTCGGGACTACTTTGGGCCGTTTTGTAGGGCGTTTTCCATTGGGATAAGCCAAGTAGCCTTTGGAATCGCGCAACTTTTTTACCGCGAATCGCGGTAAAAAAAATGTGTGACGGTCGCGCGACAGACACGCATATTACAATATGCCCAGGTGTGAACCCAGACTTACCTTCTAAATCTATTAGTGAGGTGAGATGGCAGAATGCCAAAACTGTTAAAATCACTTTTGTTTTTTTTTAAAGTTACTACGAAAAATAGGGGTTCTAATAATACCAGAGGCAAAAACTAAGTGTTAAAGGGCAACATCTCTATGATGTAGGCAATCAGCTATACACTAGACATGTGCAATTCGTTTCGTTCTGAATCGAAAATTCGGACAAATTTTCGGAAATTCGGACAATCGGATGTATCCGAATTCCGAATTACAGATATAACGAATGCAAACGAATCCAAATTTCCGTTTCCAAAATTCGGTAGCGGTAGTTTGTTTGAACGTTCGTTTCGTTTTCGGTTCTTATTCATTTAGTTCGTTGGAGCAAAGTGACTGAGAAGAAGAAAAACATTGTTCCCCCTCAAATGGCACTTTGCTGCAAACGAACGAACGACTGAACGAAACGAATAAGAAACGAACACGAAACGAACGTTCGAACGAACTACCGATAACGAATTTCGTCCGAATCCGAATTGACTTTCACACCCGAATCCCGAAAAACAAAATAACACAAATCCGCATTTAAAATGAAACGAAACTAAACAAATTTTTTGGCAGTGCACATGTCTACTATACACCAAGTAACTCCAAGATCTGCCATGAACAGTAAAGATGTCCACAGACATTAGAAGGCAGTTGGATCCATGAGTGCACTACCTCCAGCCTATTTATTTATTAATTACAGGTATTTATATAGCAGAAACAATTTACACAGCGCTTTACATAGAGCACAATCACATCAGTCCCTGCCCTCAAGGAGCTTAAAGTCTAAGGTCCCTTCCACACATTCATGCATACAGGACCAATTTAGATTGGAACCGATTACCCTACCAGCATGTCTTTGAAGTTTGGTAGGAAACCAGAGGAAATCCATGAAAGCACTTGGAACATTCAAACTCCTTGCAGATAGTGTCCTGAGCAGGATTTGAGCCGGTGACCCCCAGTGCTGCAAGGCCGAAGTGCTAACACCACTGTGCTTTAATATTTATGAAATGATCATATGAAAAAAGTGCATCTATATGAAGAGATCTGAGGGTCTGGTGCCCTCTCAGGGAAACAATAGGGCTTGGGTGTGAAAAACAACCCAACAGATTTGTCTCTCCATAAATTATCAGACTGGGGTGTCTGCTACCACCATCTCTAGTCAATATAAACTCAGATTTAAAAAAAAATATTTTTAATATTGTTAATTTCATCAAAAAGTTTTAGCTTTTAGCAGTTAAGTGTACGTTGACCAATAAAAGAGAACTTTTGGTCAATCATTGTGAATCATTTATTTCATTGTGATTACTGTCTAGTGTAAATAAAGGATAGGAAAGATTCTCTTTTGGAGTTTGCCAATAACGTTCTAAATTACGTATGCTGAAACTAGTGGTGAGCATGGGCTTGGTGTAAACCCAGTTCACCTGGCCTATGCAAAACTGGGAGGGGAGGGTCACAGTTTTGCCCAGGCTTGGATGAACTCAGAGAGAACTCACCAGGCCCCCAACATCATTATCAGAAACCTCTGTGTTTCACCTAAAATGTTAAAATAGCTTAATTATGCTCAATGTGCTGACTAGCTTAAGAATGTGTTGAGGAATTTTATATTGTTCTGTGATTTGGCCTGCCCCTGTGCACCTTTCCTTTTGTAATATTTCATATTTACCTAATTAAAGTAAAGAATATAGAATATAACAAAAATTGCGCTCCATCTGAAAAATCTGCACTATAAATGAACACAAATCACTGAAATAAGATGTACAGTAAACCTTTGAATGCTGTATTTTCATTTTCTCCAGCTCAGTACATTACCAGCAGATGGAGCTCTTCCATTACAGATTCCAAGCTTCTGTTTATCAAATCCTTCTGAAGTGTGACTAAACTCTCGTTATACCTGCATCGCCTTTGCATCAAATCTCAGAAGCATACAATTTAGGCATTTGCTTTGCATCAGCTCGATAAACATTTCTTATCAGTTTTCCTTAGCTGACTTCTTCCAATAAAGAAAAAAAAGTCTGAAAACAACTTCTAAAAATGTACATGTATAAGTGGCAGAATTAAATCTCTGTTTGCATTTGCCATTATTTTAAAGAAATGTAGCAACCTCCAAAGTTGCCCATAGACATTTGGTGTGTATAAGCAGAATTTAGCATGCATAGCTGGTGATAACAGTGCCATATAAGAGTTATAAGTAGAACATGTGAGCATGCTATCAGTATAGTACACAACATCCTGGAATAATCCCTTTGGCCAACTAAGGCAGTACTTTAAGCAAATCTCTAAATAAACAGTTGCAATACATATATGTGAAGGATTTGAAATTCTCTGTGATTCATCCCCCCCTAGCAAACAGCACAGACAGACAAGTGTAACCAACTTTTTATGTCACCAGCCTGCTCACTGGACATTGAATCAGCAATAGGACATGGTGTAGTGATGAGGAAAAGAGATGAAACTGCAAAGCTGAAGCAGAAATGGGGTGACTGCAGAGTGTGATTAGTACATTTCAACAATATCTGAAAAGTTTTAAAAATCCTTTGATAGTTAAAAACATACACAAGGTAATTTATAAACCATTCATCTAGCGAACAGCTATATGAATGAGATTTGCAGTGCATTATAGCCGAGCCGAGGATAACAGGAATTTCCTATGCTCCTCAGCTCCACCTGTGGCCATAATCATCTGTGAATCTAGTTTGCATAGCTGTTTGCATAGCAGTACACCACAGTATACTCAAAGCTTATTGTACAGTAACCAATGTCTGCAACTTGTACCATTTTCTCTTGTTAAAGAACATAAATAATGAATGAAATAGATAAAAAAATCTATCCTCAAGAGACTTTTCACAAGCTGGGAGCACAAGTCATAGGTGGGTCGGGGATCCCAGTGCAGCAACTCCCCACACAGATGCAGAGACCCTACTTTCTGCCACAGTACCAGAAAGGCCAAAATTAGTGCCTGCCTAGCCTGGCCTCCCAAAACCAACAATCATGGCCAATATATACAGTTGAGCTCATAAATTTAGATTCCCTGGCAGAATGTGTAAGGTTTGGACCATTTTTTAAGAAAACATTGACCAGACCAAACCCATCTCTTTAATTTTTTATGTGAAATAAATTAAGCTGGTCATCTTCAAAAGTTTGCATACCCTTAGTTCTCAGTATGGTGTATTGCCCCTAGCATCAATGAGGGCTTGCAGTCTCATGTGATAGTTGTAAATGGTCCCCTTTCTTTATTTCTTGTGGGAAAGCTACACATTCTTCTTGGCAAAATGCCTCCAGGTTCTGTGAATAATTTGGTTGTCTAGCATGAACTGCACGTGTAAATTTCTCCAAAGTGACTCAGTGATGTTGAGGTCAGGAATGTAAGGGAAAAATGACGGCCGCACATGCGCAAAGACTCAATCTCTGAAAACACGCCATAGTGTGCATGCGCACACAACCGGAAGTGCGCAGGAAGATGCGCAAATGGCGGACGCACAGGAAATAACGCTGTTACCTCAATAGGTGGCTATAGAGAAACGAGACTGCCCTTTCCACATTGCTGATGGTCTTGTCAGCTAGTGTTTCCTGTTACCCGTTTTTTGTTGGAATGCCTGTGACATGTTTTGACCGGAATTGCTTTGGACCATTCTTCTGCTTGCCACCTGCCCCTGACCTCAGCCTGCTTTTTGGACTTTGCTCGTGCCTTCTGATTTTGTACCTCGTGGTCCAGCTAGTTCCGACCTTTGGCTTCCTTGACCACGATTTCAGTCTTCCGAATCTGCACCCACACTGCCCACCTGGTTTGACCTTTGGCCTGCTGACTTAGCGTCTCCTGCACGGTGTCTGCTTCTATCAGTGGCACTCGTGCTCCTTGCTGTCCTGCGACCTTCTGTTCCAAACTCCAGGGGTTGTAGGACATGAGTCGCAAGAGAATCCTCCTCATCTTTTGGTCTCTCCCTCAGGAATGTGATAGGGAAGTTTAATGACCACTTCATAACCTTTACTTTTTTGTACTGCAATCACTGAAGGGGCATCCTGGCCTTATGTTTCAGATCATTGTCATGTTGAATAGTTCAAGTGTGAACCAGTTTCCAGGGTGAAGAATGCAAACTGTCCTCCAATATTTTATGATAATGTTCTGCATTCATTTTGGCATACATTTCAAGTAAATTCCCCATGTCTTTGTAGCCCCCCCAAAAAATCCACCTCCATGCTTCACAGTATGGATGGTGTGCTTCTCTCCTTGTTGACTCCTCTTCAGTTTTGAGGCTCTAGGTGCTGTTTTATGGCGCTGGTGCAGCAAAAAGGCCTAATATTTTACCAATGTTGCCAGGGGTATTTAAACTTATGAGCACAACGGTATGTATTTATCTCTTTGCCTAAAATTTGGCTTTTAGAATTCTTCTTTTGCCCATAATAAAAAGATTTGCTCTTTAAGTGCATTTGCATTGCCATGAAAAAAAGTGATGGGGATTTGTCTGTGTAGCAATAGTGGTGAAGGTTAGAATTATTTTCAAATGTGACCGATAATTATTCAGATGATTTTGTTGCAATGGTGTACCCAGGCTGTTCCTTTTTGATGCAGTCATTGAAGTATTGGAGCCCACTGGTGTAAAAGAGGTATAAAGATCACAGCATGCACTGCAGTAAAGTTCCGTACATATTTAATTCGGTAGACAAATCTATTGTGTTCTCATTGTTATAACTGCTGCTGCTACTGTCACATTTAATTTTGTAAACCATAAACACCCTGTATAGTTTTAGCACTATGGAATGTAACCAAAGATAAAAAAAAATTAAAAAAATAAAGCACATGCTAACAAGGATATTCATGATAAACTGAGATACCAGCATATCAAAAGCAGCTAGAAAATCTCTCTAAGTATTAAATACCTAATTTCAAAAGAATGAGAAATGAAACTAGGAGACAATAACATGCTTTAATATATATTGTAGTTATGTGAACTACATAGAAACAGAAAATGTCATAACATAACTACATATTCTTGTGTTAAATTGACTAATTTATCAGGACTTGGGAGGTAAGATGGTTACCGAGAACCCCCACTGACATTAATGAGTGCATGGAAACTTTTATTGACTGAATTTTCTGCCCCTTGTATCTTTCTATTACAATACAATTTCTTTACCAGCAGCATCCTTTCCTTAGTTATTGATCACGATTTAAATGGTGGAGCAGAAAGAAGAGAATGCTAATGGTGTTTCATGCCTGAGTGCTCTCACACTATTACAATTGCAGCATGAGTTTTCACTAAAGGGGGCATACAGAGCTATGAGCATGATGCTGAAGAATAGGATGGAAAAGTAATCAGCTCTTAACCACCTATCTGATAACATGTGTGTCTGTCATTGTAATGCTTTGTTTGACAATGGAATTGAAAACCAGAGACATGTAGAGTCAATGATGTATATAAAGCTTCACAATGGTGATTAACACAAAGATAGTTGGAGACAGGTGGATGTGGAATTGTAGCGATTAGGAAAAAAGCTTCACATGCAGAGTTTGCGTTGGATGTATCATGAACGATAGCTTTGGGAATCACACCTTGAAAATGTGTGTATATTTAATATAGATGAATGATAAGAATATAGAAATTATACAAACAACTATAAAGCAAATGTTTCTATTTACCTACTGACTGATTGGAATCGGTGATCTGGAACTGATTTTCTATTAAAGGGAAGAAACCAATTAAAGACCAAGACAGATCCTTCAAATCTGTATTCTGAACTCCTATGTAATCACTGAACTATATAAGTCTGGACTGTCCCCAGTAGCAGAGGAAGCTATTCATTCTTCCAATGCCAGGTTATTCGTATTCAGAATTGCTGTAATTAATTGCTTGAATTTGAGCCTAATAAATAGATTTGTGAACAGATAGGGAACACTCCAAGTCCACTCCAAGGACTATTTAAACAAATGTAATCCCTTTGTCTATATGGAATGAGGGGTTATAGTATGATGTTATTTGTACTGCCCATGGTTGGTTCCTGGTGTGAGCAAACATATAAAATGCCAGCCCTGGGTTTTAATGAATAGTCCCTGATGCTTGCAAAAATGTAATGCAATAACATTGAGTCATTGAGTCACTTTGCTACAGCAAATGATAATATTCAGAGCAGTTATGACCGATAGCCAGCCGTGTTAGTAAAATAAAAGTCTTTCTTTTTCTCAAAAATGCTCCAACAGAAACAGCTTTTCTTCAGCAAACAAAACAAATGAGCAAAGGCTCCTCTTCAATATAACAGAAAGTCTGGCCCACCACCTGCATACATATGTCCCGCCTCAGGGTTAGTGTCCCAGCCTGCTATTAGAGGGTCAAACAAAGACACCGATGCCCTGCAGCTTCTCAGTAGCAGACAGTCCACAGCTCTACACAGCCATATCCTGCTCCAAAAACACCTCACAGAACACTACTGGCTGGCTTCCTGTGCACTTTGAACACTCCCAGCAGGTGGGTTAGCCCTTACCAAGCCCCAATGCCTCTTGCCGGAGTTGGAGGCTCTTTCCCACCCAATATCTCTCCGAGCTTCCGGATTCCGTGCTCCATTATAGGACTGCCAATCATGTAAAAACTATATAGCAGTTTCCCTTCTAAAAACCCACCTCGGAACCCCCCACCGTGCATTGGTGAGGACTTCTGACAAAATGTATATTTTTTCTCATCTTAAAGGGACCATGAGCTAAATAGTGGGCATATATAACATCTGTGTCTTGGGCGAAGGGTCTCAGCAGGGGCAGATGCGGAGGGTCTCAACAGGGCAGATGTGGAGGGTCGCAGCAGGGGCAGATGTGGAGGATTGCAGCAGGGGCAGATGTGGAGGATTGCAGCAGGGGCAGATGTGGAGGGTCTCAGCAGGGCAGATGTGGAGGAACTCAGCAGAGCAGATGTGGAGAATCACAACAGGGGCAGATGTGGTGGGTCTCAGGAGACTCGGATGTGGAGGATCACAGCAGGGGCAGATGCAGAGGCTTGCAGCTGAGGCAGATGTGGAAGGTCTCAGCAGGGGCAGATGCAGAGGATCACAGCAGGGGCAGATACAGAGGATCACAACAGGGGCAGGTGCAGAGGATCAAAGCAGGGTCAGATGAGGAGGATCACAGCAGCACCAGATAGAGATGATCACAGCAGGGGCATGGACAGAAGATCACAGCAGGGACAGATGCAGAGGATCACAACAGGGGCAGGTGCAGAGGATCAAAGCAGGGTCAGATGAGGAGAATCGCAGCAGCACCAGATACAGATGATCACAGCAGGGGGAGGGACAGAAGATCACAGCAGGGACAGATGCAGAGGATCACAACAGGGGCAGGTGCAGAGGATCAAAGCAGGGTCAGATGAGGAGAATCGCAGCAGCACCAGATACAGATGATCACCGCAGGGGCAGGGACAGAAGATCACAGCAGGGACAGATGCAGAGGATCATAGCAGAGGCTGGTTCAGTGGATCACAGCAGGGGCAGGGACAGAAGATCACAGCAGGGACAGGTGCACAGGATCATAGGAGGGGCTGCTGCATAGGATCACAGCAGGGGCAGATGTGCAGGCCATCTGGGGTGATGTGCAGGCCAGCGCTGTAAACAGGTACCACTGTGGTTCTCTGGAATGCTGCCACGAGGTCCCCAGCAAGTGTGGGACCTTACGGCAGCCAAATCTACTTAAAAATGTAAAGCATCAGGCTGGGAGGACTGTAAAAAAATAATAGACAGGTGGGGCCCCTCTGTGGAGGGCACCTGTAGGCAGATGCCTAAGCTGCCTAGTGGGAAATCTGACCCGCTAAGGCTGATGCCACATGGACAACCCTGATGCTGGCAACAACTCGCTGGCATCAGAAATGCTAAAAGGCCTTTGCCATTGTCTACGGAATAACCCCTATTATCCCTTTGCTAGCAAAGGAGATTGGGCAGTGTTCAGGACCACTGAGGAAGATATTTCAGAGAAGGAAGTGGAGGTCTCTCGTATGACTCGCTGTCACCAGTGGCAAAATTGCCTGGTGTTACATCAGCCTCAAAAATTACACATGAGATGCTCCCAAGATGTGTGTACCCTTTAACACATATAGGGGTCTATTCACTAAGCTGCCGAGGGCAGCCGAGTGAATGACCGATCTGAAGTGAAGTGAGCCGAACACTGTTCGGCTATTCACTTCAGGCTGGTACGGCTGATTTCAGCCGTACATCGGAGCGGCATCGCTGAGCGGCATTCGGCTCGGCTGTTCTGCTCGGTCCCTCAGAGGGACCGAGCAGAACAGAAAAAGAGTGAAAAAAGTTTTAAAAAGTAAATAGAAAACGATTGTGCGGAGCTAGCAGTGACAACTAGCTCCGCCCAATAGTTTCCTATTGTCCGGCGACTCTGCTGCTGTAAAATAAAAAAAAATAAAAAACTCTCCCGGGCGCTCTGGGAGCCTCCCGCCCCCGGCCGCCCAGGAGAGAAGCACTGCTGTGTCTTTTTTTCTTTATTCTGACACGAACGATGTCAGAATAGAAAAAAAAAAGAATTTTCCCATTGAAAAGCATTGGGACATTACTATTGGCTATTTCAATTTGCAATAGCCAATAGTAAACTAGCATTGTACCCGCCCTCTGCTGATGGGCCTGATGGGGAACTGCAGCAGAGGGCGGGTACAATGCTAGTTTACTATTGGCTATTGCAAATTGAAATAGCCAATAGTAATGTCCCAATGCTTTTCAATGGGAAAATTCTTTTTTTTTTTTCTATTCTGACATTGCTCGTGTCAGAATAAAGAAAAAAAAGACACATTAGTGCTTCTCTCCTTGGCGGCCGGGAGCAGGAGACTCCCGGGCCACCAGGGAGAGTTAGCTGTTTGGAGATCAGTGTCCCTGGTTAGCAGGTAACTGAAATTTGCCGGAGCCAGCCGTAAGATCATGGCTGGCTCCGCCCAGCTGTCAGAAGCAGGCTGTCGGCCGGCCAATGGCCGGCCGCTCGGCCAGCTTCAGCTTTCAGCATGGCTCAGCCGAGCCAATGCATATGCGTTCGGCTCGGCTGAGCCGCTCGGCCATGATCGGGAGCTGTACGAGCTATTGTGAATAGCCCGTACAGCACCCCTTCGGTTCTACTGAACCGAAGGGGTCCTGGGGCCGAAGCTAGCCGAAGGATCGGCCGAAGTTACGACCATATACTTCGGCAGCTTCCTGAATAGACCCCATAGTGGTCTTCCCCGTTAATTGTGCCCTTTTGGACGGAAGTACAAAATCTCATTGCGAATATTACTGATATTTCGCTTGACCTTGCTCCTGACACATTTCTCTTATATCACTTTGATACTTATCTTTGCATCTCCACAACATCTTTAGTACTAAATTTACTAAATGCAGCAAAATCAGTAATCCCTATGCATTTGAAATCACCTCATCTGCCATCCATTTAGAGCCACGGTTCTCAACTGCTGGGCTGTGACCCAAAAGTGGGTCGCGACCCCATGTTCAGTGGGTCGTCATGTGCCTTCCACTTTTTTAGGCGAGAGTCTCTTAGCCTCCTCCTAGCGCAGCAATGTCAGTTCTCACGCAGAGCAGCCATTCAGATTATGCTGTCTGGCGTCGAGTGTCAGCTTGAGGTGGGGTGAGCTGGAGCTATGGCCACAAGGGAGCTCCATTCATACATGCATTGCTTACAGCTCCCTCACGTGCCCTGTAGAGGTGCCTGGACCGGAGTGACGTCACATTCTGGCTCCCGGCACCTCTACAGGGTGCGCATGGGAGTTTTACAAGCAATGCATGTATGAATGGCGCTCTGTCACAGCACAGCAGCCCAGCACTAGACACCCGGTGGAGGATCCAATCCAGTTCTCATAATGGCACCTCAAACACACCTCCCGCCCACAGTTCAATCGTCCGCACCAGAACGCACGGTACCGCAATGCCGTGCGTTCCATTGCAGTGCGACTTGGGTCACCACTTAATGACCAATGAGAAATGTGGGTCCTGAGGTTACACAGGTTGAGAACCACTGCATTAGAGAATGGCTCTTACGTGTAAATACTGTAGCAGTTATGGAAGAATTTATTCACTCCAGCATAGATACTTTGATCCGCTATATCAAAACTTGGACAAGATGGCATTTGTTCAAAAACACTGCCTGCTACTCTGCTCTTGTTTCTTGATTGCTTGGCCCCCTCCACGCTCCAAATTTTGACAACCTTATTCCTACTTACTCCACTTATCTTCTCCCCCCTCCATTTTTTTTTTCTTTCCCAGGGGACTGCCCAGATGGGAGAATTTACCTCTATCTTATTATCTCATGTTATTCTTTCTTAGTTTCATCCCCTTTCCCTTCTCCTTGCTCTTGTTCTCTGTTTTTTACTACTCTTCTTTAACCTCTCTCTATTCTTTTGTCCACGTCCTCAATACCTCTCCATAATCTTGACAATTACATGCAATTCTAGCTTGCGAAAATAACTTAGCTTTTCTTACTCCAGTTATAGGGGGATGTCAGGGGTGTCACCGGCCCAAGACAGGGGGTGGGATCCACAACAAGGTACAAGAAAGGTACATTTAAATAAGTAGTCGGTGTTCGGTCCGGGTCGAGGCCGGCAGCTTAGGATCAAAATGAGAAGACAGGCCGAGAGTTCGGTAACCAGAAGTCCAGACAAGGGTTCAGGGAGCTGAAAAGGAATTAGGAGCAAGAGGCTTAGTAACTGCACCATATAGGCAGAACAACTCAGCAACAAGCCAGGGCTCTGGCTGGGATGTAAACCCAGTGGAGATCAGGACTGCCTCTGGTTGCCGAGACAACCATGAAGCTTCCCTCTCTGGGAACCAATAGAAGGGGGTGGAAACGGGAAGGTGTCTGCTGGGAATCTCCCCCTGCATGACCCACACCTGAAGACAATGATGTCCGCGGGCACACTATACACGTTTTACCTGCGCACGCACGCGCAGGCTGTCTTCCGCGCGAGTGCACGCGCACCCGCAACCCTGCTGACAGGAGTTCTGCCTAGCTGAAGGAGACCCCGTGCCCTGCATGGTCCCTGATGACCCTGAGGTGAGGTGGCACCTCTGGTTCCTTGACATGAGCTTAACCTCCTTTTCTCTCCCCCACATATGAAAGCCTCCATGTCATCATGGTTCTCGTTGTCTTACTGTAATTACTTTCCTGAGACCACATGGAATACCTACTTTGTATTGGGTACATTTAGTTTCCTATCTCATATACTGTTATATCTTGTTCCTTATGTTGCGTGTCTGCATTTTGCAGAGAAAAATGTTGCACCTGTTGTTATCTTTTTAACCTATTTTCTCAATTAAAAAAAAATTACACATATAATCAAAACATACATACAAACATAGGCAACACACATTAAGTTATACAACTAAATAGATGAAATGTGTCAAATAAAAAGTAAATATTCCATATACATGTATATGTATACGTGTTCTTTTTCTTCAATTGCAGAAGCATGAATCAGTTCCCAAATGTGTATAACTTCATGCTTACACATGTGTTTCTGACACTTACCACAGAGATATGAGCATGAATGCAGGTAAGTAAAACAACATTGCTCTGTGTCATATCAGCCTCTCTCTCCTAAGTAGTGATAAGATGCTGATACAAAGGGTAAGTCACTGGTAAGTCCACATGTCCTCCCATCATCATACACAAGTCTAGTGCTTAGGGAAAGAGAAGAGAGGCTTTGTGTAGTGTAATGCAATTATTATAAAACTAAGGTACAAAAAATAATCTAACATAAGTGCCTCAAGCACTATCACATATCTGCATATGTGTAGAAAGTTCTAATGTACTTTAAAAACAAGCAGCACCTTGATGCCAGTACCAGTTCTCTCACTTAGGGGTCTATTCACTAAGCTGCTGTAGGCAGCCAAGTGACTAACCGACCCCAAGCGAAGTGAGCCGAACGCTGTTCGGCTATTCACTTCAGGCTGGTACGGCTGATTCCAGCCTTATATCGGCTTAAATCAGCCGTAAATCGGCAGAAGGAGTTCGACTCAGCCGATCCAACATCTGGATCGGCTAAGCCGAACCTGCGGCAGGCTACTCGCTGCTGTTCGGTCTATTCTCATAGATGCTGAACAGCAGTGAGTAAATAGCCAATAGGAATCTAGCTATGTATTCCTACGGTGATTTTTTTCTTTCTTCTGACGGCAGCCATCAGCTCCGATGTCAGAAGAAAAGAAAAAAAACGAGCAGGAAAAGGTTTACTTTGCTCGATCGAGCAGAGTGAACCTTTCTAGGAGAAAGTGTTTCTCTCCCGGGCAGCCGGGAGCCCATTAGACTCCCAGAGTGTCCGGTGGAGGTTATCAGGTTATCAGGTAACCAGGAACGCCATCTGTCATTACACACTGAGAACACGGACAGGCTGCTGTGATATCATAGTGGCCCGGCTGGGTTCTCAGTGTGTAATGACAGCGTTACCTGGTAACCAGGGACGCTGATCTCTCTGAAGTGGCCGGAGCAAGCCGTAAGATGATGGCTGGATCCGCCCAGCTGTCAGAAGCAGGCTGTCGGCCAGCCAACGCACGGCCAGCTTCGGCTTTCACCTCGGCTCAGTCGAGCCGAGTCATATTCCTTTTGCTCGACTGAGCCGCTCGGCCGACTTCGCCCGAAGCTACAGCTAGATCTTTCGGCAGCTTAGTGAATAGACCCCTTAGTCTGCGGGGTGTGTCCACATGTTTCTAAACCCCACCTGATGCATTTTATCACCAGGACTTTGTCAGAGGCCGGTTCCAGTCCGTGTGGAATCACACATTTGAGCATGGATTGATACGGTATACATTTGGTAACTGATTCACATTTTTGACATTTAAGAAAGAACATATTGATGTAGATTATCTGCTTGTGATTTCACACAGTTGATTTATTTAGTCGCATGACATATGGTGTGCTGCTTACATTTATATGTTTGTTATTATATAAAAGAAAATCAAAAGAACTACAGTAATAAGATGAGTTTCTCTTGCTCCAATAATGTTTTACAACATCACAGGTAATTGTATCACCTTCTAGTGTTAGGCCACTTACAGACTTAATAGGTAAAACAAAGAAAATAGAAAGTTAATTAAAACAGAAGCCTCCTTTAAGGAATGCAGTGAAGGTCATGAGTCATCACATTACTGTGGCAAATATCATCAGAACTACAATGTTAGTCTTCAACCATTGGCCGAGATGTGCTTTTTAGGGCTGTAATGATTTGGAGACTGAAGACCTAGCTCCAGCTCCCACTCCCTGTTTCCTATAGTACCTCCTTAGATCCCCCACCTGCTTCTTAATGTAACTTGTTTGCACTTTTTTCCAGATATATTCTGCCTGGTTGAGTGATGTTACAGGTCTTCTTGCTCCTACTCCTACCACTCCAGTGGTTGTGAATGCTGCAGACAGTAGCATCGCATAACAATGTGTACTGATCTCTGCAGAATCTTCCTATGGGTTCAGGATGGCCTTATGACAAGCCCCAATGAGGCAGGTGCTTGATGTTCTGGGCACAGAGAAAGTAAGAAGAATGATGATGGGCGTCATTTAACCTGAAAGAGTTTCAGTTGTGGATAGCAATGTTGTAGGGCTTCCGGAGACAGTGCTGGAAAGGAGGTGAGTTGAATTCTGGTCTATTTAGCTTTTACAACCAAATGAGAGAAATTCATGACAGTGTAATTTTAAAAAAAAATGGTATGCTCATTCTGATACCACTTTTTTTTTGCCTGACTACACCACAAATAATTGACCAGTCATGTGCACAAAAATGTGTACATCATAAGCCAATGGCACTTGAGCCAGCTTGTACTGCATTCTTATTTGTTTGCATAGGCTCTGCCCAAGACATGTGATGACCAGGACATATCCTCTGTAGAGTTTCAATATGCCATCTTCACTAGTAGTAGTGAGCCTGCCTATAAAAACACAGGGCAACCTGTCGCACAAATAGACAATGTGAGGTTTGCTAACCAGCAAGTTGATTCACTTTTCACTATTTGTAACCACAAGGGTGAGGTATGGCATATTGTATATGTGGCCCATATTATGGGTAAGTGTTTTTTTGCCTGGAGGTCCACATCAGGGCAGCAAATCATTGCTAGAATTCCCCTAAGAAATCAACCAACTATTTAGAGATCACTTCCTGCCATAATGGGCACTTTGATTCAGCTGTATAAACCAGTAAATCCAATTGTGGTTAATACATCAAAGGGGTTTTCCTCTACCAGAGTTTGGTGCTCATAGTGTAGGAATAATATTGTTTTTCTCTTCCCACAGAGTGAGAAAGTCATACTCCAGCTATACTGATTTTCTAAATATTCTGTATTTGCTTTTACAATTAAGTAGTAATGAATGTTTTACATGTACCAGTCAGCTAATGAACCAAAGATGGAGTAAAGCTACATGCAGACATTTAGGTCAAGCTTAGAATCTTAGAATTCCCTAAATGATGTTGCCCAGCAGACGGGCATATCATATACATGTTTGAATTATTATTTAATTAATCCAGAATACGGCAGACATTGCTCACATCTTTTGAGTGGTTAAAGCTAATTCTGGCCTCCTTATTCAAATGCTTGTTGCCTGGCTAAGTCTGATTTTAGCACTTCTGAGTTTCAGAACCAGAACAAGCATGCAGCAAACAAAAGCCAGAATAAAGTCAAATCCCTTATTTCTATATATTTGTTCCGGGTCAATGGTTCAATAGGTAATTAAAGGGGGTAATTAAAGCAGTAGACATAGGCAAACCGTTTAAAAAAAAACAAACGCTAAAACAGCGGTTTCAACTTACCTTTTTTTCTTTGCGTGCTCCCGCGCCGAGAATCAGGAACTGTTAGTACGGCCGCAAAGGATCTTGGGGCGGGCGCATGCGCAGTTCCGATTCTCGGCCGGGAGATGAGCAGAGACGCAAGGTAAGTCTATGGACGCGTTCACACGCATGCAGACACCGCTGGATCGGAAGTGCCTGCAAGCAGAGAGGAGTCAGCGCTGGATCGGAGAGCCGCCGCACCGCTGGAGGGACAGATGAAAACATCAGGAAAGAAGAGGAAGATCGGAATAAGAGACATCATTTAAAGGTAAGTGCTAACATTAACAAGGGGGGAGGGAATTTTTTTTTTTACTTTAATGTCACTTTAAGCCAAAGCACAAGTATGACAGCCAGGCAATTACTGATTTCATAAACAGAGGTCCACTGTCGCTGCCTAAATATTTCTCTCATCACAGATTTCCAGCTTGACCCAATGTAAGCATAAATATTTCATACCTGGAAGAATTCTGTAAAACACTGCGTGATGAAGCTGTTACTACAGTGTTTTATAGTCATCTTCTGGGTCCTGTACTGCCACTGTGCTGAGCGACTTCCCCTCTACCGTGAAAATACAAATGGTCACTTGCTTGGCAAAGTCGCCATTAGGTGTTCACTGATTGGATGAAAGGCAGCAACATCACGGCACCGCCCCCAGTCCAATGTTGCCATACTGCCATCCAGTTTCGCCCCTACTGCCATAGCTGATAATAAAAGTTGGGCAATCACCTGTAATCATAATGTCTGGGGGGTCTTAAAGAAGAACTCGAGGTGCTGTACCCACGCTGCAAGGGTTAAGTGCTTGCTTTGTCTAGGAGGCTCAAATAAAGTTGTATTACACACCGGCTCCTTGGTCCTTCTGCTTCCCTCCAGGCTGCTAGACCAGTCCGCACAGCCACTTCACCCCTGGTCTCTGGAGGTATTAGGACCGCTAATGTCATTGCGTCTTATGCAGACCCACACATTCCAAGGGACATTCCATAGCTGGAGCATAGGGGGATAGAGGTAAACATTGACTACTACGGGACCAAGGATTAGGTAAGTAAATAATATGTGATATCAGCAGCCCTTAGACCTCCAGAACCCAGGGGAGAAGTGGCAGCGGGGACTGGTATAGCAGCCTGGGGGGAACTGGCAGGACCAAGGATCCGGTGAGTAATGCAGCTTTATTTGAGCCCCCTAGACAAAACGAACTCCACCGCAAGGGTACGTTTTTTCTTTACCCAGAGAGGCAGGCATTCTGCATGCACAGCTAGTAAGTGCATCCGCAGGACAATGCAATGGTCAGGCAACAGCTGTAGCAGAGGTAGCATACCTCTGCCTTTTCTATCTGGAAGTGGGACTGGCAGAGCATGCGGAGGAGGATGTTTTCCATGGGCAGGGTAGCTTACATAGGAAGGGAGGGAGAATACATTCTACTCCACTGAATGTCACTGCCCCACAGGTACATGCCACTGCTAACCCTAGGGCCACTCCATATAGCTCAGATGCAATCAGCATTTCAGTTTGCAGCCTCTGGTTTAAGAAGCATATTTTATTGCACATCAAGTGGGAAAGAGGGACAGCATGGGCCCACACAGAGTAGGGCTAGGCATCCTTGACGGGGTAGGTGTTTCTTATGTAGCTGCTGGAGTGGAAGGTAAAAGTGTCACCTAATCAGCCTCATCCCTAGCATCTGAATGCCAGCTAGTAAAACTGCTGCCTTCACAGTTGCTCCCATTCCAACTGGTGTGGCCTTGTGGCCTGCCACCTTCTGCAAGTTTATGGCCTGGGCTGCACCACAGTGGCACATACTTGACATTTGTTCACCATAAAGCCATCCCTGCCTTCCACCAGCAAAGTAATGTCTCCATGTCACTGAACCACACGGTCAGAGGTAGGGTCCACACTTCCAAAACCTGTTGGTACAGCAGTTCCTCATTAGGTACCCTGAATTGCAGGATTTGTAGAAAGTGAGGATCGGAAGATGACGTTAAATCTTCATGTTCATTTATTAAAGCAAATCCCAATGTTTTGGGGCCACGCGGGGTCCCTTCATAAGGGCAACATAGTGACAATACGGACCCTGCATGGCCCCAAAATGTTGACTATGTGATGTATGTGACGATTTGCTTGCAAATGAACACAAAGATTTAACGTCTTCTGAGTGCTGGCGTTTCTCACTTTCTAAAAATTTGATGTGCACGGCGCCATCCGTGGTTATCACTATGAGCACCACTGCTGTTATTAGTCCTAGCCATTGTAAGGAGTGGAGAAGGACACATCTGTATACTACATTGACTTGCAGGATGTCCTGAGGCAGGGCCAAAAGTTTGTGCAGCCACTTTAGATGGTCAAACCCAATGAGTGTTTGCATTTTATGCTGCCACCTTAGAGGGAGCAAAAGATGCACCACTCGGTGGAGGTGCTGCAGAAGAACGTCTTGGCTGGCTTTCCAGAGAGTGACAGGATCTCCTTTTGGGCCAATTTTCCTATTTTCGCTGCCAAGGACAAGCATTGCAGTGCATGATTTTTTTAATGTATTTTTTCTTTTAAAAAAAAATGAAATTAACTGTGGCAGCACATGGCAAAGCTTTGTGACGCATTGCCATGCATTGTGATTTTTCTGTTGCAATAAATATACGCTTGTATCATTTTATCACAACACAAATACCAACACAGCGTAAAAACTATTTTTTAATATAAGTCGCTTATTTACAGTTTTGCGTACCATCATTTTTTTACCTTTTCGCAAAAAGGCGCAATTTCAAATTTGCAAATATTTGTTATTTATTAACTCAATACAGTTTTATCTTTTAGATTTAGTCAGAATTTTTTATTTTTTTTTGTGCACGGATACTGATTTTGGTGTGTTTTAACAATTGAATTGTGTATTTTTATAGGTTTAATATTAATTTGAGAAACATTTGCGCAATTATCGCAGGGCCTACAAATTTAGTATCACCATCTATTTATTCTACCGGGCCTGCGCTTTCAGAAAATATATGGTTTGGGGGGTCTTTTACAAATGCTAGCAACCCAGCAGTTGAAAATCAAATCAATAGGAAAAAATTGCAAAAATGGCTTGGCCAGCTGATTTGAAAAATGTTCTGGAGGGCTTGGCAGCGAAAGGGTTAAGATTTGCTGTGGCTTCTACTTCTCGTACTCATAGATAGAAAAAAAATCAAAAAAAATGCAGCCAAAACTACATAAAAAAGCATTTTTTTTCCAAGTGGTAATGTAATTGTAAAAAAAAATTATTGCACATGCAAAATGCATGGTGCCAGATTAAGGTGTCACATATGCTGTCCATGATGATTGTACTATTCTGAAATACAGGTTAATAGCATTTCCCAAGCATGTATTGGAAAGGAATAGTGTTGTAATCATGTCACCCTCAAAGTCGCATAAAAAGGAGGGCCCTTTCTGCGCTGAATGGTATTTTTAAAGATACATTTTTGCATTGCCCTTGGAAAGCTAATTGGGTTTGAAAATGGGCAAAATTGATTTGAAAGATTAACTGCAAATGACTTCAATGAGGTGCGGAATTTACAGATTTTATTAATCGAATCCAGGCTGATTTGCTCATCCCTATATATGATGCATAAGTAGAGGTTAATTTAGATGCATGTCAAAATGATCAGCAGATCTGCATACATCTGAAATAATATACAAATGTTGGCTTTTCTTGCAATAGTGAAAGCTTTTGTCCCACCTCTCCTGCCTTCTTTCCCATTTCTGATCTCCTTATTTGCCAGTAAGGATGTCCATCGAATTGAAGGGCCAATGTGAAGTCTTGGCAGATGGAAGATGGAGGGGCATCACTAAACTTGAATACACATAATATACACTACCTTCCTTTACATACAGTAAAAGCAAGTTTTAAGCACAGCGTTGCAGTAAAGCATTTTTATTTTACAGATCAGACAGACTGGTTTGCAAGCAGTGACTGCTATGCAACACAATCCTTATGTATACTGTAAGCTCTCTGCTGAATGCATTGCAATAAAACAAGGCCAGACTCAATGCTGGAACACTACTAGACAACAATTCTATGGCTATGGCAAGGTAAAATCTAAATAAAAAGACATTTCTTGTCCAATGCTTGCTTGGTATGATCACACTAATATTGCAGTACCATATGCTAAAATAAGCTGCATAGAATACGTTACTAGAGGCAAATTGAACAGAATTGCTCATATAAAACATTCTCTTCACCTTAGAGGAATTTTATTGCTTTTGATTTTTTTTTTATTAATTTGAAATTGTGCATGTCTGCAGGAGCGAAATAATTTTGTCATAAAATGTGCTGTGAAATGCACTCATAAACACTAGCAAAAATGCAATAATGGGAAGTAGAAAGCTCACATTCAACCAAAAAAAGTACGCATACAAAATATGGTTCATGGTACTTCCTATATAATAAATATTTATCTCTGTATGCTTTGCACGTCATAGCTGCATAGATCTGAACCTGGTAAAAAAAAAAGGTTCTTATGATATAGTGGGGAGGCCTGGATGGGTCAGTGCTCAAGTCTCTAGAAAAAGAGGGTGATGCACAACACATACCGTGTGTAAAAGCTTTTGGATCTAAATTCAGTAGCAGAAATAAAAGGGGATGTAGGAACTTGATGATATATGTCAAATTAATCTTTGGGGTTGAATATTAAAACTGAAGAAAAAATAAGCATAAAAGTGATGTTGAGGCAATCATTCAGGTTTTACCTTTCATTTTATGGAAAAATTACACACAAGTTCTGCTTGGTTGCTATAAACAGAAACTACAATATTGTGCTTGTTTTCTTTTCTTCAGCAAAAATCAAACTCTGAATAGCCTGGATAACAAGAGGCTATTTATTTTAAATTGGTAGACCATACTTATTAATTACAGTTTCCCATATATTTCAGACAGCATGCTTCCTGTGATGACATTTTTATTTTAATGTTTCCACTATAAATTGTGTAACATGACCTACTTCTACGGCTGGGACCTACTTATGGTAGACGCAGCCATTCAAAGTTGTGTGAATAAATGAGGCCTCTGTATGCCTGCACAGCAGGAAAAGGGTCTTGGCCAGTACTTTTTTTTTGGTGGAAAGGCTTTGTGGTGTCAGGCAGGGCCACAAAAACATGCTCTTTGATGCACGTTAATGAAAAGGCAGCAATAAACACGCTTGCTCTGCCAATAATTTCAAATTTTGTTGCGCATTCAGGACCCTATTGAACTCAATGGGGATGTATGGCAAATGCGGCATACAAACGTGCACGAACACGTGCGGACGTGATGCGCTTTCTCAGAATGCCATGGTGTAAATGTGGCCTTAGAATCTGGAAATACATTAGTGTGCATGATCTAAGCACAGGTAGCAATGTAAGTAGTTTACTTTGTAGGCTATAATGAGGGAGGAAGCTATTAATAATAGTAGTTGTCCTTTACTGTATTTTGAAATACTGCTGATTTGATTACCTGTAATTATTTTTATATTAGTATCATATAATCCTCTGTACATCAAAATATCAGAGTAAAGATGGGGAAATCTGCTTGGGTTCTATTATGGGCACGTTCAGTGAAATCTGGGCACTGCTGGCAGGGACATATATCAAGGCAAAAAAAAGGTAAAAAAATACTGTTTGATAGGGTCTTTTAATAAGGCTTAAATGAAAATATTTAAAATTCCTTTCAATAACACTCTTGGGTGATGCCTTATACAGCCTGTGAAGTGACGCACCTGTAGGATGTACTAAAGCAAAAGTGACATGTAATAAGAAAAAAAATTACATTTGCTACTAAATGACATTGGCCAGCCAGTTTCGTTCTGTTTGTAAACTAATCAATTTAAAAGCTAATAGGTAAGGGATTCTCAAACAAAGGTCAAGTGGAGCTGTACAATGCTAGGGGGGGATATGTACCAATGCAATTAAAAATAAAATAGCATTCAGCGGGGAGCAGGCTAAGGGCAACATTAAAAATAAACAAATGCTTTGGGGTTTCATAAACTTGCACATAAAATGATGCATCCGTATGATGCACTAAAGCAAAAGTGACAATTACAAAGAAAAATAAACACCATTTAAATTGCTGCTAAATACCATTTCCCAACCGCATTATTCTGTTTTAAAACAAAGCCGCCGAGTTTCCCCTTAACATCCATACCAGACCTTTATCCCAGATCAGGGTCTGCTATGGACCCCACACTAAAAAAATGACAGAGGGCCTCTGTCCAAAAACCATGCTAGACCCTTCGATTATGGCATGGATTATAAGACACTACTCAACACAAAAAACATGCTAGGAGGGGTGATAAAGCCTCCCCCCGGGAAGGCACCTTGTCCCTTTGTTTATGAGGACAAGGGCCTAATCCCCACATCCAGCCTCCAAAAAGATGTTCTGTGGGTCTGTGGCGAAACAGCTCCCGCATAATGGGAAGTAGTTATTTAGTAGCAGTATTAATGCCATGAGTAAATGAGTGGCTTCTGGCTGCAATAGCAGCCAGAGGTTCGAGTAGGTAAATAGACCAAACTGCCTGTTTAATTTGCCTGTTGGCAAACCAGAATCAGATAAAACTCACTGCACACCCTGCATTGCTACTCATCCTAACTCAAGTGATCAAAGTTCTTCATAGTTGTGTCATACTCAAATTGTATAGTGTAGCAGTGATGTGTAAATCAAAAGAGTAACTGAACAGAATTACTGATATTTTAAGAGATAATGAAGGTAATTTATCAAAACTGGCACAGACAGATTCTGGAGTGGTTGCCCTTAGCAAAAAATCAGCTTTTTTCTTCAGTTTGTTCACCCCTTAGTGACACAGCTTTAGAAATTTGTTTTGTTCCAGGGGACCGGAGCAATTGTGCCATTTTTGCAATGTGTTTGTTTAACCATAATTTCCATCTTCCTCATTCATTGCACCTACACATATTATATACACATAATTTAAAGAAACAAATGGGCATTTAGTGGTTATTTTTTATTTACAGTGGTTTTGATACTTAGTATATTTGAGAAGAATACAGTATTCCCCTTAGAGATTATTTGTATCAGTTTGTAACACACAGCCAGCCCGCAGCTGAAAAACACAGTGAGCTGCTGCTGACTCTGTGGCTGTCAGGGCTCTTTAATCGCAGTGATCAGATATCACTGTGATCATAGTGCTGTGATCACCTAATCTGCTGTTGAGGGTCTCCCTTGGACCCAGAGGGACCCAGCAACAGCAGTAACTCAATGAGTAGAAAATGAAAGACAGAAGCTAATTGGTTACTGTAGGCAACTGCTCCAGATTCTGTCTGCTCCAGTTTTGATAAATTACCCTCAATGTGTTTTTAGCTGTTTTTTTCTGATGGGAGTGCAGTGAAGCTGTTAGCTGGCTCGTTCCAGTCCCTGCACATTATCTGGAATTAAATTGGAACTATAATGTTGGCCCCCATGGACTTTTACTGTGGCAAACCATTCCATTCAAATAAAGAGCAAGCATCAGATACAGAATGCACAGGGACCAGAAGCACTCAACTAGCAATAGTTCAAGGTTTCCAGAGAGCTGTATCTTATCTCTATAACACATTAATCTTACCTTCCACAATTCTTTTCAACAATATTTCCTGAAATTCAAACCTAAAGTTCTTACAAAAACTTTTTTTCTCTTGTTCTTGATAAGAGTGCATAAGAGTCAGATCACTGGGTATACGGTGTTCATTGTGGCAGGACGTCATGGACAGCAATAAATACACTGTAAGAAGTTCTCCCTATATTGTGTTTTGTTTGGAAATCTCTCCAATGGGAGACCAATCACTATCGGTCTTCAAGGGAAATCTCCCCAATTGGGACTCTTCAAACCTGACAGAGGCTCTAACCCTTCTCTGGCTTTATACTAAATAAAATAAGAAGTTTTGGCTGGAGTTAGACTTCAACTGTTGTGTACCTAAAATAACCTGTATTTATATTTGTTTACTGAATTACCAGCAAATGCATAGCTAGTATACATAAGATCTTGAATGACATAGTAAAGCCTAGTGGACTGTGATTCAATTCAATTGCACAGTGGTTATACCAGGGAAGAAGCTTCCATTAAGACTGCAGTCAGAATACTGACCTTATACTGATGTACAACTATCTACTAGGACAAATGATTGCCAGCTTCAATATCAAAACCATTGTCAGTCAAACTCAATTATTTATTTATAACCCTTTCTTAATGGTTTCTTGATATGTTTTCATAAAACAGATTTCACAGTTAAGTGCAGATCACGGATTTAGAAAACAGAAATGGACCAGTTTTTCGTAACATAACAAAAATCAAAGCTTTGAAATCTTTGAAACAAATGTTTTAGACATGTTACCAATGAAGCAGCAGATAGAGGTTAATGAAAGATACAGTTGGTACTTACTGTGTTATTCTACTCGAGGTCTATTTTTTTCCTTCATATTTTTATTCCTGCATGACTGCCAGGCAATAAGCATTCTCAGGAGCCTAAATATTTTTCTTACGTGGGGTTTCTATAAGAGGAACACATCAGGATAGAAATTGAGAAGGTGCCATTGTCTGGGGAGAGGTCTTAACTCTACAGTGTTTCTGAAACAGACTTTGTTAGGTAGGAAAAAGGGGAACAGCGTTAAAACTTTGCCTAAGGAGTAGGAAGCTGTCTGTAACAAACAGTTGTGAACCTTCCCAGGAGTGGGTGGCCAACCAAAATTACCCCAAGAGCGCAGCGACGACTCATCCATAAGGTCACAAAAAACCCCACAACAACATCCAAAGAACTGCAGGCCTCACTTGCATCAGTTCAGGTCAGTGTTCATGACTCCACCATAAGAAAGAGACTGACAAAAATGGCCTTCATGGCAGAGTTCCAAGACGAAAACCGCTGCTGAGCAAAAAGAACATAAAAGCTCATCTCCGCTATGCCAGAAAACATCTTGATAATTCCCAAGACTTTTGGGAAAATACTCTGCGGACTGACGAGACAAAAGTTGAACTTTTGGAAGGTGTGTGTCCCGTTACATCTGGTGTAAGAGTAACAGCGCATTTCAGAAAAAGAACATCATACCAACAGTAAAATATGGTGGTTGTAGTGTGATGGTCTGGGCTGTTTTGCTGTTTCAGGACCTGGAAGACTTGCTGTGATAAATGGATTAATGCTAACTTCCAAGTTTGGCTCATATACAAATTATTGATTTACAATACTTTTTTTAATATCCACCAGGTTGAATCATTATTTGATCGCAAGAAAATGCTAATGCTTGCTATGGTGGTTGTACCATTGTAAAATATTTGTTTAAAAAACAAAAGTGGGTTTTTCTGTCTGCTGAAGAATTGGTAAGTGTCACAAACTTCTATTTTTCTTTTGTGTCATTTTCTCATCCTGTTACATATTTTTTTCTAGATAAAATAATTTCCTTAAAAATCTGTTGGTGTTTATGCCAGGTCTTCAAAGCTGAAACCCATCATGCTTTCCAGTGATGCTGCCATGCCCTGTACAAATTATTTTTCTTTTGTTCATGGTGCACAGTTAGTATCTCTCCAAAGCTGGAATTGCAATATGCTCTCCTGCAGCACTGCCGGATTTTGCCAGAGAAAGCCAGCCCCTCTGTTCCAAGATGCTAATATTAGAATGCCAGTAACCGACCAATAGAATTGTAATTTTCAAAAGTTCTCCTGGCAAAAAAAAAATTCTTCAACAATAGTTTCTATTGTAGTTTTCTGCAGATTCTATTTCTATTCTGTTGATTGTATTTCTGAAACAAAAGTGTCTACAAAAGAATGAAACTGAATAATAAATAACTCTGTAAAATAACAGTGGCCAATTTTACAAATGATGGCGGAAAAAAGATCAATAGCAAATTACCACAGTGGATTTGAATAGGTTTGCTTTTCTTTAAATACACCCCAGTATCTAAAAACAACAACAGCAGATTCTGTAGTTAGCCATGGAAGCTTAGGTCATAGGTTTTTACAAATGTCTGCTGTTGATAAGTGGTAGGCTCCATCTCCCACTCTCACCTGTCGGCTCGTGGGCGTCATCCCACCCGCCTCACCCCCTTTTTCAGTTACCCTTTACTCTTGAGTATGCCCCCTTATTTTGCATACTGACCATAGTGACCACGGCACACCTCAGGTCATTGTAGGCAGGTCAATCATCTCGATTCCTGGGTACGTATCAGTGGGGCTTTGACCACAAATAAATAACATGTGCTGATAGAAACAAAGACGTAATGTAGGGAATCTGCACTATGTTGCTACAGTATATATTTTTGTGCCTTTTGTTTTTTGTAATATAGGAAAGCATGCTCTGGATAGTCAATGGGCCTGTGATTGCCTATAATGAATGCGCAATAGATGGATTTATTGCTTTTTGTACAAGCACTTGTCTTGGTGATTTTGAGATATTTAGAATTTTTTAAAATTGCTTTTAACATGATGTGCAGATGTGACCAATTTATATTGATTTACATTGACTTGACTATATTTTTTAAATTCCTATAAAAATATTCAGGTATTGGGACAATAAAACAAAATGTTTGTTGTCCACATATAAACAGAGTTTTCTGAATGACAGCTTTTCAATCTGGGATAATGTTGATTAACTAGACAAGGAATTAGTTCTCCTTCTAAAAATGACCTATATTTTATATATTATCTAAAAGAATATGAACTTTTCTTGTTTATCATTTTGATTGTGAGCTGCAGCAGTTACTGTACTAAAGGTTACAATCCCTTCATAGCTGCCAAAAGTAAGTTTCTAATTGAAATGGACCTATATTCAGGCACTATATCTTGCAAACAATTCAGTTGTTTTGAGACAGGTCAATAAAGCACTTCCAGTAAGCATTCTGCAGCTGTTCTGTCCCCAAGTTCACTTTTTTATCTAATATCTATTGCAGTGTGTCTTTTTTCAATTAGAAGGAAAACTGAAGGAATTTGCTATGACAAATGCAAAATATGGGTGGCAACTATGGAATTCTGGAATAAGAACAAAAAATCACCAAGACGAATCTAGTATTCCAGAGCAAGCAAATAGTGCCACTAGGTGAAGACTGCTATATGAAATAAGGATGAAACTCAACAAGAAATGGTGGACAACCAGTTAATCATTTTAAAGTAAAATTAGGTGGAAGCAAACTTAAAGACTAACAGCTAAAATGATCAACCCCCCCCCCCACCAAGTGTATAGTAAGGTAATGGCCAAGTCCTAGGATACCTAACCACAGAATATGGGATATGGGATAATACAGAATGTCCCAATCACAAAATTAACCAGTGAGCAGCACGAAGTTGGAGCAAAATACCTGTAACCATAGACTTCAGGGAAAGCTGCCTTCTCAGTAGTAATCTACAATGAGAAAGGAAAGGAACTCTTCAAAAGAAAACAATAAGAGTAGAGTAAGAAGTCTCTTTAAAGCTTCCTCTCTTTACCCCTTCACGACCTATGATGGGATAATCCCGTCATGAAGTCGGAAGGGGTTACACAGACTCCCGGCGGCTTTTAGCCGGGGGGAGTCTGTTCAATTTTGTCGAACCGGTGAACGGCTTTACAGTAGAAGCAATTCTGGTGGCTCAGCTGTCGCCAGATCGCTTCTATGATCTGGTAACCGGGCCGACAGCCTGCTACCCTAGGCTCAGCTCATCTACTCTCTGTTAGGACTTGGAACTCAGTTGTTTTAGTTCCTGAGCACGAAGTTTAAAAAACTTAATCATTTCTCTAATTGTAAAGCAGGTCCAGGCAATGATTTGATTCCTCTCAGCTCCACACCAGGTGCAGATGTCGGGGGTATGGGCTCATATCACTAGGTTTGTTATACATGGAAAGTGTTGTGTATGTGGAATATTCACCTTCACTATTTGTATTAAACCTACAAAGTTATTAGCAGAGAGCTCATAGAGGAGAGACGGGACCGCTTTTTGCGGTATGGAGAGGCTGGCAGCAGCACAGAAACTCACCCACCTGCATAGAAGTCCTCTGAGCTGGGGATGGGGACATCGCATCAGATTGGGAACATGTGTGGGGTGTCAGCAATCTTTGTCTCCGGCCACTTGCAGATTCAGATCAGCGTCCCTGGTTACCTGGCGGCTCCGACGGGTTCTCAGTGTGTAATGCCAGGTAACCAGGGACGCCCATCTGTCATTACGATGAGAGCTTGGCAGAGCCGGCTTTCATATTCTCCGACAAGCTCTCATTGTAATAACAGCTGGTCCCGGCCAATAGCTGTCACTGCTCCGCCCAATCGTTTTCTATTTTTTTTTACTGTTTTTCTATTCTGCTTGGTACCAACAGAACTACTGAGCAGAAGAACTGAGCAGAAATCAGCTGTACAAGCCTGAAGTGAATAGCCGAACAGCGTTCGGCTCACTTCATTTCTGGTCGGTTATTTACTCGGCTGCCTACAGCAGCTTTGTGAATAACCTCCTAAGTCTCTAACCCTTTGTTTGTACAGAGTGCTCAAATCAAGTTTACAATTGACAATGAAATCTGCCAGCACAGCACAGGCAGGATTATTTAGAAGAAACATAACTTCTCACAGCCCCCTCCCCCCTTAATATTACATAGGGGGAAGCTTGGTAGGATTTTTAGGCAAGTAAAAATAGAAGCAATTTTTTTCCACACATGTAAAAAAAAAATTTTTGGCTGAAAACTGTTCAAAACCCCCAATTATATTGTTTGGGTGTTTTGAACAGGGAATAGAAGGCCCTGTAGAATAGAAAAAAAATGCTAGCTGATTTTTTATATTGCATGATATTTTCGCAAATGTTTATTAAATTAATATTTTAGAAAAAATTTACAAAAATTAATTTTAGTGTACACAAACACAATATAATACACAATTGTTTGGTAAAAATGGGGTTGTGTAGGGTAAATAGATACCAAACATGTCAAGGCTTAAAATTGTGCATGCCCATGAAATGGTGAAAAACGTCAGTACCCAAAATAATCCTTAGAAAATGTTGTAAAAGTTATTACCACTCATCAATTTTAAGTTAACAGTGGGCCCTGAAATTATTGCTCTCACTCCAATGTTCACCATCATATATAACATGTGTGATGCATTGAGCTTCACCAGCTTCTTCTCTGGAGCAACCAGAGCAATTACAGCCTGAAACCATAGATGACAAAACATCCTCATTGCTTCCATATTTGATAATCGGAGGGAGATTAGCCACTGGAAGTGTGCTTATCTCAATCTAGTACAGCAGCAGACACTCTCTGTGCCAGTACCAGGCCTGCATAAGGGATGCTGAAATTGTGATATGCACAATACAATATGTCTGATTATATATGAGAAATCAGTAGGATGTAGAGAAGAAAGAGGAGCTCTCTTTCCATTATAGATGCCATAAAGATCCTCAGAATATATTTTCACCAGCTAGGAAAAAGCTAAAGTCAAGCAATAGAACTGTCGCGTTTGTTGATCTTCCACAGAAGAACAAAAATATCAAGATGAATATTTCCCTGTGAGGAGAGGAAAAAGGTCAGATTCTTGACAGAGCTTTAACTGTGTAACAGGAATATAAATATAGGGATCAAGTAACAAGAATTTGAATCTTCAATGCAAATAGTGTGGGAGCAATGAGGATTACAAATGCTGTCCAGAGTTAAGGGGTAGATATAAGTCAGGGACAGAAGGAGTAAACAAATACTTTCAGAAAAAATAATTTTGCGCACACTATAAAAGTGCAGAAGGTGTCGGTTTAAAGATGGATCCAGATAAATGTTCTATTACAGCTTAGGAATTAGGACTGATCCAGAAGCAGATCTAAGGATTAGGGAAAAATAAGGAAAAACAAAGGAGATAAAACTAATTCTGTCCAGAAACCATAATCAGAATGAGATGTTGGCTATTTGTTTGTATGGTCATCCTTATCCTGACCACGCAATCAAATTGAGAAATAGTATAGTACCAAGACT
>NW_017306606.1:1119033-1165966 GCF_000935625.1 Nanorana parkeri
AAATTGGCAGATATTATTATATATAAAAGTGTAGGGATGTAGTATTTTTCTGAATTCTCCTCCTATATTTTTGTGATCTATTAGTGTAGATTAGTCAGCTAGTGTTCTCTAAGTGTGCAGTGATTATTCTTAGTCACTTGCTGTGTTGGGTATCCACCAGCAGGGTGTGCTAGAGATAACACTCCACATTAAGTATGTTTAATGACTGGCCAATCAGTAGGTCTGGGGAGCCTGCTGGGAAAGCTATTAAATATCTGAGGCACTTCCTGGCACATTCTCTTTGCTCCAGGGTCTTCACCCTGAGAGGATGCATCTGTGACTCACCAATCTAGGTGCAGGCCTAAGGGCCTAGGGGTATGGCAAGGTGTGGGGATCTCCTATCCTGGGAGGTGTCTCTAAGTTACTGGTTCTATGATGGCGTGCTACAGTACAGACCTTGAGGATGCACAGCTGCAGTTGTCCCCCACAGAGATGGAAAAGTGACACCAGAAGCTTCTCATTGCTATCCTGCCTTGGCATAATGACTGAGCATACACTAGAACCTCAGTTGCAAGGAGCCAAAGTTACATGTTATGTGCCGGCCAGTAAAGTGTTGTGAAAGGATTCATAAGAGAGAGGATTATACTGAAGATCAAAGGATTGTGCTTTGATGTATTGAAATGGGTATTCTGTTCTACCGTACCCTACTACCATTATTTTCGCCATGCCTATGCAAATAAAACTACCTAAAATATATTCCAAGTGACTGGTGAGCTTTACCCTTAGCAACTACTGATTAGAGTCATACATATAGAAGAACGTGTCTGATATGGCAAGTAAGTTGCGCTTGATCTAAATGGATGTGAATTCCAAAGTGAAAGGGTAAACTATTAAATCACAAAAACACCTAAACTTCTATATAAATACCGTAATCTATGGGTTACCTACAGTATATAAGGATTGCAATTAAGTGCTTTATTTGGTTTTCTGTTTCATTCGCTTGTTACAGAGGACTCTAGGCTACACTGTGGGAGCACGGTACGGTGCTCAGGAGACAAATGCCGAACGGGCCGGTGTGCGCATGCGCACACTGCCCGTTCAGCATTGCGGTCATCGGAAGCCCGCCCCTCAGGGGGGCGGGCTTGCGATGATCGAGAGTACGATCTGCCTGTCCAAGATGGGCAGATCGTACGTTTTTTAAATTACTTTACAACCATCGAAAGACTAAGGTTGTAAAGTGTATGGCCACCTAAAGAGTACAAAAGTAATCTACAGTTTCAAATTAGTTAATTCAGTGTTCTTCTCAGATTAGTGCTCTAAATTGGTGCCCACTCTTCCACCTCAGCACACTTCTATAATAAAAACAGACGTACTGATCCAAAATGATTCTGCTGCTTAGTATGTGCATCAATTTCTCCCAGGGACAGCAAGACAGGCTCCAATAGATTGGTAAATAAAGCAGAAGAGGGAGACTATCATAGCACAAAGCATTTTTTTCAGAAGGGTACAAAAGCAAACGATAGAAACACTTACAATGCACTAGTGGTTGCTTGCTCTTGTACCAGGAGCAACACACCATAATGCCATTTCTATGTGTGAGATTGTACTTTCAAAAACGTGATGATGTCACAGTAATGTAGCCCCATCCTATGTATTTAATCTTTGACAAACTTCCTCAGGATCATTACCAGCACTGTAGCATCCCTCAGTACATATAATCAAATTAACCCCTTCTTCGATGTATAGGCATTCATTCCCAAATTAACCGTTTCCTGGTCAAACCCAGACCCCTTCCTGGTAGACACAGAATGAATACTCAGTTAATAAAATATTAAAATTATCGGCATTAAAATTAGTTAATTATTCAAAATGAAACGATTAAAATCCAGATCAATATTCAAACCCATAGAATGCAGTCTGTGTAATACAAACATGTACAAATTGTATTAGTATCCTTTCCCAAAAAAGGAGAACCCTGAAATAACTTGAAAATGAACAAAATAAATTGGCATTCAGTATTATTTATCCCATATTCAATTAAAAAACACTTTTCTTTTGATTCAATAGAATATTTTAAATAATACAATAACAATGTCTAAAACAAAATTATGGAATCCTTTATCCAATACTTTATTGTTGATAGTTGACACTGTAAAATGTTTGTAAGAATATTTTTATTAAGACTATTTCTTAAAATATTTTACAGCAGTATATATTTTTTCCAGATGGCTATAGGCAAAATCATAGATGTTATATTAATGTAAAAAAAAGCACTAGGATAGGAAAGTGCAATGAACCAAACATTGGGGATCTATGACCCAGGTTTGGCAATTTCCTAAGTTCTATGACCTGTAATATCCGTTTGAATGTTCATAGAGGCAAGCAGAAAAACAGACAGGAGATAAAAGGAGAGGGGAGTGATACATGTATATTCTGACATCTTTATACTGCATGCAATTCATATCATAGAAATAGAGGGGAATGAACTCTAGTTCCTTCTATTGTACAGATAGGAGTGAACACTTCTGATCTCTTTGACCTTTTGAAAGCTACTCATGTGGAAAATCCATTTTCCATTCTTTCGCTAGTAAGTTTAATTATTATCAGTATTGATTTATAAGGATTTCCAGAGCACGCTAACATTCTTCTCAATCAAATGATGCAGTGGAGTCTGGTAATTGAGAGCCCTATGATATAATAACCAAATGACAAGTCTCCAGTGGATTGCTTAGAAAGATAGCACAAGATCTTAGCAACAAACGTCTGTGTTAAAAATGATGATACTCTATGATTTTGTTCATTTCAGTATATGGAAGCTATTGGTGTTCTTCGGTAGCTTTTCTCAACAATATAACCATAAAAAATGTGTGTGATTATTTTTTTTCTTTAGTGTAATTTAAACTTAAGATGTGGCTGTGCTACATTTGACTGATTGTGGGATACCCTTATGTACCTCTCTTTGAGGACAGAAAAATGAAAGGGCTTAAATAATAATGAAATACTTAAATAATGGTCTCCTTGGAGGGAAAAGTGACTTGATTAAAATCTGTACATGCATTAGAGGTCAGTACAAAAATCTGTTCGTACCAAGGCTCATTTAGATAATAAGAATTATATTTAATACTGAAAGAATAGTCAGGCTATGGAATTATCCTACAATGATAGATTTAGTGGAACGTGTAAAAATTAAACTGATACATATAGTATAAAAATAATAGAATTTGTAATTATACTTAGCCATTGGACCAGTGGCCATGATTGAGTCCGTTTTTTTACAACGGGCGGACGGCAAGTGGTTAAAGATGGCCACATTGCGGTAGCCATCTTGAATAAGGTTTATAATGTGGCGGCCATCTTTAGTAACGTTTACAATGCGGCGGCCATCTTTAATAGGGCTTATAATGTGGCGGCCATATTTAATAAGGTTTATAATGTGGCAGCTATCTTTAATAAGGTTCATAATGCGACAGCTATCTTTAATAAGGTTCATAATGCGACGGCCATCTTTAACATGGGCAAGGCCCACGGAGGTGAGCTATGGCACACGGGAAGCTGTCGCAAACTCATCCAGGAGTCGGGTACTCAGTCTTTAACCGTAAATTAATTTCCACTCGCCCCCACGCAATTTTCACTCGCCAATTGCAAGGGGGCGAGTAGAAATCTTGAGCCCTGAGCTAAGTTATAATGATACAGGGCATAATGCATCTTTTAAGAAGTAATTTAGCATAGATGTTGATCTGTAGTAGGTGCTTATCTATCTGCACGAATAAAACTATCCCAGGTAGAAATACTACACTAGCTAAGCTAATGATAGCGAGATAGATAAAACCTAAATCAAAAAGAAGCAGTAGTCACAAAAACAAAATCAGAACAGCTGATGAAAATTACTATCACTCCAAAAAGAACATGATTCAAGGCATACAGATGTCATCAAAGATTTAACTATTTCCAATGATAAAGTATAGGTCTACATACCAAAATATTTAAACCATGCTTACAGTCTGAAGCCAATGCACTTTCCAAAACCCTTCACATCTTGAGCCAGCCTTACTGGTTCATCAGCCATCTGGCATTACACAGTAGTCTGCAAAAACGGATTTTTTTTTTGGGTAGAATTAAAGTCTCCTTTTTTGGCATATATCTACTGCTAGCAAGCCGTAGATGTATGCTAAAAAATAAAAAGTTACCAAAAAGGAGAGAAACCTACCTCTGTCTCCGTTGCTCGCTCCTGGCTGTAGATCTAAAGCTTCTAGAGCAGCCGTGCAGGAAGATGGGAGTGGGCACATGCGCTGTAGAGATCATTGGCAGGGAGAAGAGGAGAGATACAGTGGAGGTGAATGCACACAGCCGTGAGCGTGCACGTTGGACAGACACTGTGAGTTTTTGTGACTTTAATTTCTTATTCGTGAACCGCGAATATACATTTATTGATAAACAACTGACCATAGATTTGGGTTGTTTCAAACAATCATTTGCGTGAAATTGATGATTCGATAAAGCATAGAAACAAACATTGATTTTCTGCCACGACTGACCATTTCTTTTCAATTAAAATGACTATTTGGTGAAGACCCATTTTCATGGAATCAAGCATTATATTGCTACATGTATGACCTGTATAGGAATGATAATGCAAAGACCTTCTTAAATAAACTTTTCTAGAAACAAATCAATCTACAGAGCTGGAGTTTTTCATTCACTGGAAAAGCTGATTTTTATCCATGTCTATTATAAGGGGGGAAAAAAATACAAGCTAGCTTCCCGTAGCAGAAACAATTGTTTTAATGTCATATGACACTTTTGCATGTGTTTTATAAATCAACAGATGCAAGATCATTACTACAGTACCTAACAAAGATCTTACAAAAGTTTGTACCATTCCCAAAATCTCTCAACTGGTTTCTAATTTCCACCGCTCTTCTGAAAATTTGACTTTAGCAGGATTAGAAGGGATTTATGATGTTCATATTATAAATTTAATACATTAAATACCAAACTTCCTGTCCATTAATTTCTACAATTTTTCTCCCCTGCATCTATGGGGGCAGCCATGGTTGTCACTCAGGCTGAACATGTTTACTTTTGTTCATCTCCATTATATGGTGAATTGATAAGACTGAGATTTTGCACAATGCTTTATTTTACGCTCACCATATGTGACAAGGACACTTAATTTCTTGCAAGACCAACAAGTATTTTTTGCACTTGATAAAAATGTTCTTGGACTGAAAAAAAAGAAAACTAATGCAGCCAGCACATTTGGGTATTTGTAAGCTTCATTATAATAATTTGTATTTTTGGGTTTAGATGTGCTCTAGTTTTTAGGCAACCCTAGTTCACATAGCTGGTAGCTGCAAAGCTGTTATGATGCTTAAACTTTCTAGGAGTAAATTCCATTTGGTATGCATGTTAATATCTGTTCTTATGTGAAGGCTTCTTTAAACTCATGTAAAAACTTCATAAAGGATTACCATCAAGCTGTTTCATTGTTCCAGTGTATCTATTGCCCAACTTATACAATAATCCACAAAACTAGAAATTATGTACAGACTGTAATGAGCTACTACAACATGTCTTCAGAGAATGCCCATGACATGACTGCAGAAGAATTACCGCTTTGACCAGGACATGTAGCTATTTGCTTGCGGATTTAATATGTATTTTATTATAATCGCTTTGTTCAACTTTGTAGTTTGTTTTACTATTGCAGTATTGTGGGTTGCAGTATGTCCTAAAGGTATAGCCAAACTGATTGTATTCAGAAGAATAGACACATGCTCTGGATACTAAGAGAGAGTCCAAGGGTATCTATTTGGAATGAGAATTCACTTTCCCTTTCCTTTAAGAGTGTAAAGATACCACTACATTTAAGATACTCATCTCCCAGTCTGGGTGATTTTGCCATGTGTATGAGCTTCTCCAGATTGTACCAGACACCCACTGCCAACTATTGTTGAAGGAAAATTGACTGGTTGTGTTAGACATTTTTGGATGATCATTATTTTTTTTTCTACTACCAAACAACCTACACTATATTATTTTAGCTTTATGAAAATTAAAAAAGGCACATGTTACTAGTACAGACATTTACAGATACTGCATTTAAAAGACAATGCATAACAATAAAAATGTTTTATTGTTGCGTTTCACTTTTTTTTAAAAAGGTGCAAATTATATATAATAAAGGAAAGCTCTATACTATTTATATCATGAGAAACATGATACAAAGTACAATGGTTAGCTTCCTAATGGAAGAAGTTATCTGTGGTAATACACTGAAAAATCAATTCAGGTGAAACCAGTCTTACCTTGGGAATGGGTTGCACTGCTGGGTGCCCTACTCGTGCCTAGCAAAGTATTTTCTCTGTTGGAAACCATCCTTCATAACATGTATCAAGAAAGTTTCCTTTTCATACATTTTAGTTGCAGGAAGAAAGAGCATGTCCCCACTGACTGTCTAACCAGAAGTGTGAATGGGATCTATAGTGACTACACAAAAGACTGGGAATTGGTATCAGTGCAAACAATACATTTATATCTTAACAAATATTCTCTATATGTCACTACTTTTCCTCTACCCTGCCCATCCCCCACCTCTTCTTTCAAATATGAGCAACCAAAGGTACCACATTTTAGGGAGCAACATCATGCAATTAATTTTGTGAAGTGCTTCCTTTATATTACATGTCTTCATTGTAAGATGAGCACACACCAGAGCAATTAATGGTATTGACTATTTATTGTCTATTCTGATAAACAGGGAGAGCCCCGCTGGCCAGGTAATTTTATAATATGTAACTTTTTAAAGTTGCCATGAATGTGCACATGCCAAGTGTTATACAATGTTCATGGATATCAACAAGTGTTGCCAAAAAAGAACATACTGTAAGTTTGAATAGTACTTTACACACAGGCTTCCCAAAAACTAGCTATTCTGTAAAAAGATTTCTATAAAACTTGGACCTCTCATCTTTATTAGCATGACTCCCAATAAGCAAATGATAGCAACATATTTACTGGCTGTTTTTTTACATGTTAGATGATTTTCAGATGACCAGTTTGTTCCAAATAATTGTGCTTTAAACCAGCATTTCTGAACTTTTTTCAGAAGGGCGCCTTTCAAAAGTATGAAAAATCTCGAGGCACCCCAGTTAAAATTTTAAAAAAGTGAATTTAAAAATGTAAAACTCAATACCAAAACCTTACCTGGACAGGGGTCCAGCAGAAAATGACATGGAGTTTCCCCTTCATAATAAAGTTCCCCATTTTCACATCAGAAGCCCCCCATTCATACCAGGAGCCCCATTCACATCAGGGTCCTCCATTTAGCAAAAATTGGAAGGCACCCCTGACAAAGCCTAAAGGCACCCCAGGGTAGTTGAGAAAGGCTGCTTTAAACTGGAAAATTATTATTTTTTAACCTGGAAATTGCCTTGTACTCCATAAAATTACTTGTATAAATAAAATTAAGTGACTGCATAAAAAATGTACCTAAAACAAAAGGTAACAGGTAATTTACTGCTACTGTTACAATTTCATAAGTTGTTAGTGAACATTGTGAACCAATAATGTTGTGATTTTTGTTAAACTGCCCCATGTGTGTCCACCCATAATCCTGACAGTACAAAAGTACTAAAAATATTTTATACTTCTGAATGTAATAATAAATAGATCATAATAAAAATGTAAGGTGATACAAGTGAATTGAACAAGAACAGACAGGTAGGGAGGAGATATTTCACCCTAGTATTTCTCTTTCAGACTGAAACATCTGGCTATCTTAATGTCCAAGCATAAAACTGGCAGGCAACTATGATCAATTCCCATCACACCAGGTTTTGTGATGCTAAGGCACTCATTAGAATTAAAATATAAGCAAATGTTGGGAACTACAGCACAATAAGTGGATTTTTGAGCAGTAGCTTTGTAAACATTTGGGAGGCCTACCAGAATAATTTCCATCTGTTATGTATTGAATTACAATATCTTAACATTCACAATCTTTAAGAGAAATAACACCTAAAAGGAATAATTAAACTCACCAGTGATTCACAATACGGTGCTGGGTGTACAGTGCCAGCTAACATTAACTTGCCAAATATCGCTATGGAGTGTGGACCTCTTGGAGAACAGAAGGACTAGAATTCAATATGCAAGACATGTTGACAGCAAATAAATCTATCAGATTTTTTTCTGACATTTTTTACATGTTTGGATAAATTTGTTATTTGTTCTGTAAAATGAAGAAAAAGCCAATGATCTGTCTGCTTATTATAGAAGGTAAGCGGAAAGCTACCGTCTTTTTCTATGATACTTGTATTTAACAAATATGTGCAAAAGTGATAAGCCTGATGCAAATACTATCATTGTATGTAAGGGTTTTGGGCTTTTTTAATAACATTTTATTGTACTTAAAGTGGACCTTTACCCCCTTTCAGTAAAAATCACAGCAGCATGTAGCTCTGCATGCTGATGTAAAATCATATATTCATTAGTTGAACATACAAGTTTTTTATTTACTTACAAAAAGAGTTCATCTACTTCCTGGTCCAGTTTTGGCACAAATTAGGAAATGTGTCCAAGCATTGCATCATTGGAAGGTTACATCAGCAGAGCATTGTTAGGAAATCTCATCTGTGATCTCAGGGAAAAGCATTTTCCTCCCCTGAGATGATGTGCATGGTCACATGTCCTAGTCATATGTTCCAGGAAGTAGAAGGAGATCTAGTAATCTGCAAGGTATGCAACGAATACAAAACCGGCAATTATCTAGAAGTATGTGTTTGTAGATTGTCATTACTTAACACTTAAAACCTCTGCTCACAGACCTGAATGGCATTCGGGAGCTCACTAAAAGAAGCTGTATGCTCACTAAAAGAAGCTATATCCAGGATGGGGGCAGAGCAAAACTAGGGTTTTGCTCTGCCCCCATCCTGCATACAGCTTCTTTTGATAGGCAGTGCAAGGAAAGAGAAAGCACACAGAAAGCTAGTGATGTCAGATCCCCACCTACTTCTTCCTAAAATCTAGGAAAATCCATTCTGAGCTTCAGAAGGATGGAAAACCAAGTGAAGTAAAAATATTAATGTAAGGATTATGTTAGTTCTTTTCATCAGTATACGTAGCATGAAGCTTTCAACTTGATTTGTGGAATATAGAAGTTAATTTCCAGCAGAAGAAGAAGCAAAATGATTATTTGTGTGATAAACATATTAAGGGGGAACTAATGTAAATAGAATGTATTTATCTTAGCAGATGTTATTCAGGGAGGTTGATTGACTTTATATATAGACAGTCTTTAGAGCAATTATTCTTATTCTTAATGATATTCCACATTCCAATAAGTCCACCCTCCCATGCAGATCCCCACATTTAGCAAGCCAGGGATGTGGGTATGAGGCCATTGTCCCCATCAATATGGCACCCTCATATTCTTAAGGGCATGTGGCTTGTTATGGTTTGCAATGGGTATAGGGGACCATGCACTATCCCCCCCCCCCCTTTCCTCACCAGCCAGGGTCCCTGGGTTGGGACTTGGGATAAAAAAAAAGGGTATAGGTAACATAGCCTGCCCCCCCCCCCCTTTCCTCATCAGCCAGGCTACCTGGATTAGGATCTGGTATGGATTTTGGGGGGACCCCATGCCATTTATATTTGTCTCTTCAAATCCATTCCAGGACATCCATTCCAGACTTTTAAAAATACACACAAAACAATGCTGGCTGGCATTTAGTAGCAATAGTTTTTTTTTCTCTTTCTAAATGTCATTATTACAAAGTTACATTAGAAAGGTTTGCCACATCATGAGTAGGTTTATTACACCCCAAGCATATTTTTACATAGCCATTCTATGTTGCTCTTTAAGATGCATTAAAAGACTCGCTCCTGGCTGAACAGTATTTTGTTTATTATTTATTGTGCATTGGTACATGTCTCCCATGGCAGTGCCCAGCTTCCTATACCATTTTTTTTTTAACAAAAGCTTGCAAACTGAGCTTGAAAAAGGCCAGAATTTTTTTTACAAGATCCAGGTCCCATAGACTTTATTGGGATTCCAGCAAGGAATCCAGATTTTGTACTGGGTTTGGCGAACATCCAGCAAATCTAACTTTGCTTGGTTTACTCGTCACTAGAGACTAAAATATGAAGATTTAAGGAAAGTCCTGAAAGGGGGGCTACAGATAAAAAAACATGCATTTCCAATATACAATTGTCCATGACATCAGAAAGTTTAAAGTGATTATTGTGAAATTTTGTTGACTCTAGTCAGATAAAATTATAAAAAAATGTCAATAGTGGATTAAGCTAGAGTGCATCACCAAGCCCCTGCCAGTGATAGATCACATCACCATGTTAGTTTACCTGGGCATTTATGTTAGATAACAGTTAAACACACTCTAACATACTAGAAAACAGCTAATCCCCGACTGTGCTGTTCAGTAATTCTGGGGCATTGAAGCTAAACCTATTCGCTGAGTCACTGTCTTGGAACTAAGCAGCTCTTGAGTCACGAAACGGCTAGCACAGTCCGAGCCTAATTACACAACTGTTTGGCATTGTGACATTGTCCTTTTAAGCCTTCTCACCCAAGTTTTCAAATGACCTTCGAAAAAAACATAAGGGTTGGAAAACTGAGTTCTTCCATACCTCAAGAGGGTTGAGGCTTCAAGAATTGCAAACATGTCACTTTTAGGGATTATTTAAACTTTTAAACACTCACATCCCTGGCAGAAAAGAAATGAGTGGTCATTCTTTAAAATGGATCATTTTAAAAACGAGAACCAGAGTTCAGTATTATTGATAAAATATAGGCAGATTAAATGAGCAATATGCCACACTGATAATCTAGTGACTATTATTTATTTCTTAGAATGTAAAATGTGATTCATTGAAAACAGAGATTTTAGTGATTTGGGTTTAGATTTCATTAAAAAATGTGCACTTAACTCCAAGTTCTCCTATGACATATACTGCTCCAGAATGTATCTGCTGAATGTTGATGTGAAATGCATTAATGAAAATATTCAAGGGCACAATGCATACAGCGTCAAGAAGAGAAACTTTCATTAATTGAATTGCCATCTTTATATTAGGTCACAGAGTCACAGTTGTCACAGGGATTTATTTAAAAACAATTTGCAGAGCCATTTACCCTGCAACTCTCTGTGAATGTTTGCTCTGTGGGAACAGAGACAAAAACTAATGTTCTTAGTATATTTTCTATTCAGTTCAAATATAATGTAATGGAATACTGCATTATGTCCACTAGATGAAGCCGAGGAGCCTAGGAAATAAGTATTTATTTCATATGTCACTCAGCTCCAACTAGTGTCTATGATGCAGTATTCTATTACATTCGACCTGAAATTTACTAAGAACGTTCATTTTTGCCTCTATTCGTACAGAACACATGCCCACGGAGATCTGTGAATTTCTTATAAGTAGATCCTTAGGCGTAAGTACAAAAGAGATAATGAGTAAGCATTCTTAGCATGAGTAGTGTCAAAATGTTGTTATGGCATTTTGTGTTTTGTAGTAATACCCATGGCTTCAGGATTCATAAACCATACTTTCAAACACCCAAAACTCAAAAGTGGACAGAACCAGTCATGAATTATGGTAAAGAGATCTTACTGTTGGACTATAAAGCACATACAAGAAGCTAGAAACTGACTCGCTTCATTAGACCCGACCTATAATTATAATATCAGTTTTAAAAAGAATACCCCTCAACAATTAATGGTGTAACAATACTGGAGGCAAATGCAAGGGAATTTTAGGGCTTGAAGTCTGATATCATCTTTTGTTCAAACATTCAAAGAGTTTTTAAGGGATGATGTTCTCAACTATGAATTAAAATAAACCATTTCCAATCTCATTGTCACATTGACTCAAGATACACCTACAATCGAAAGGCAATCATTTATTATACAGTATCATTTATTATGAGGCAGCATGCTCATTATTGGGTCAAGGTAGAGCTGAGGATTTTGTAAATTAGGTATTAAATCACAACTTTCATGTGTTTCCTTATGAGATAAAAATGGCATATGTGTGGCAAAAACTTACTAGTTGTAAGCTCATAGCTTTTAGAAACTGGAAGATGGAGTTGTGCTTTAACCTGAATGTTGCTGCTGTGCATAAATCTGCTCAATATCATCATCAGCAGCAGCAGCACGCACACTGTAGATGGTTCTCACCAAAGTACTACCTAAGGTCTTATACTCAAACTATAGGAAGTTTCCCCCTCCACATAGAAACAGCACGTGTGTTCTCTATATCAAAGTAAGAGATCACAGACCTGGTAGTGTAGCAAAGATATGTGAAGCTGCAGGCATACAGATGAGATGCTCCCTGAATTTTTTCTAGTACAAACCATCCATAGCTACTGAATTAGGAAAGCACTAGTTCTAAAGCTGCCTCTATACTTGAAGGTGACCAGGGATGTAGAGCATAGTTGTAGCTGGGAAAGTGTGTATATATACTGTATATGGATATAAGACACCATTTAGTTTAGCTGCTGCCTATGTACTTGCTGCTCTGTTGAATTCAGTGGCAGCTGCAGCTCTTTTCTCTGCAGGACAGTGTTTCATGAACAGTCATACAATCTGGCATATCCATTCTGCTAAAGTGAATTAATACATTTTGCTTTCAACCTCAATGCTCCATCACATTGGTTAAAGCTAAACTTCAGGCAGATATAAAGGGCAAAAGTTAACCCAGCTCTTTAAACAATAATATACCAGTAAATAAGTGTCTGAACTAAATCTGATATCAGCCTCTTGCAATTTACTGTACAGCAGAGCTTAGAGAGGGGAGAGATTGGCAGCACAAGGAGCCAATCAGTTGGGCTTTAGAGCAAAGAGTATGCTGATCGGAGGAGAGAGCAGAGTTACAGAGATGTTCTGCTTCTCTTTTTACTGTCCAGTCACAGGCTGGGGGTGAAGAGGAGACCAGTAAATGAAAGTGGAACTGCAACAGGGAAAAAAAATCAGGTTTCCTTCTCTGCCTTTCAGGATTGGGCTGTGTGGCAGAGCTGTATTAATCCTAAAACTTGGTGGACAGAAACAAAAATCCTTTAGCAAAAAAAACACATCTCATAAATGCATTTCATCTGTGTATTTAGAGGTTTGTCTGAAGTTTAGCTTTAATATCCAGTCCCTTTATATAGATGCTATACAAACCAATACAGTATTCTTGGCTTGTAAAGGTTCATATATGCCAAACATTAAAGCATACGTTTTACATGGAGACTGCACTATGAATAAGCTTATACTGTGCAAGGGTATTGATGCTAATCCGGCTGTGTGATCCCCATGGCAAGATACCAAAATCTACTATATTGTTTGTGAACGAAAATGTTAAGAAATGCATGGCAATGCTTAATGCAACATTTCTTCTGTAGTGTAAATTTGTATGTATATTTAGACCTTCTGACATTCCCTACCAGGTTCATCCATTCACTTATACATATTCTGCATGACAGATTATGCAGTAGGAAAATATTAGTGAGTAACAGTGCAGATATTCTTCTAATATGCAAATGATTGTATTCCATGAAATATATCAAATTATTTTTAATATGTCAGACGATACAAAGCCAAAGAAACCCATTTAATTGTTTACTATGCTGACTGTATAAACGTGTACTTGGAATAGCATGCAAATCACTGTCTGCTGTAATAATCATGCCATAAGTTATGTATGCCTCACACAAGCTACAGCAAATTTAAATAAAGAATACATTTACTGTTTATACTGTATATAGGCTAGTCATCTCTGCAGGTCATTTAAACGTGCATGGTGGCCTGGCTTTCTTCTAATGTTAGTGGAAAGATTAAAGGAAAACTGTACATTGACATAACCTAAGCTACCCAATTCACCCTTGTACTTGCTTCATATCAGTATGCAACCCAATGTAGCAGCCATGGCCTACATAAGGCAGCACTTCCAGTTCTGAGCCACTAAGGCTTTTCTTCTTAGGACTTAATGGAAAAGCTGCACATTTGAAGAGTTTATTTTTATTTTTATTAAGGCCTATGGCTTGACATCCTCTCCATGACTACTATTCTTATTATTCAGCTTTTCTTAACTTTGCTCTTTGCATCACTACTTGGAATTTTATCTCATGCTATCAGTAGCTTTGACAAATATTTTGTGCTGTCTTAAGACTCTGTGCCTATGATGTATCTCACATTATCAGCTGGTGGACACAAACTCATACTATAATAATATCTTTCAGGAGCTCCAGGCACAGAAGGTTTGACATATGTATCTGGAAACACTTTGGGCCCTATGTACAAAGCAAAAAGAGGTACATATAAAATGCACTACATTGTGCTTTTTAATTGTGCATTACACTCTACTTGCTTTGGGACTCTAAATTAATTTTTTTTTTCTTTTTTTTTTTATGAGCCAGTGTCCCTTGTGGACTCCAACCTAGTGTGCTGCAAGCTGTCACCTGGTCACGGTCCTCAGGATCGCCCCACCAAGGGGTCATAGGGAAAAGAGTCTGATCAAACATCAAGGTAGGTAGCAGGGAAGAGAATAGTCAGTGGCCAGGTAGAGGTCAAGGCCGGCAGCAGGTAAGAGAGTGGTGTCCAGGCCCAGGATGAAGCAGGCGGCAGGCAAGCAGGTGTTCACTGATCGGGCTGGGGTCGAGGCAGGTGGATGACAGAAATGGGCAGAGTTGGCTATGGGGGCAGGAAAACACAAACAGGGTCAGAAAATCTGGGTTATCAATAGCCAGGGCAGGAACAACAGTAATTTCAATGCACTAGGCAGCTGGCAGGGAGACACAGAACCAGCCACTATAAAGGAAGTTGTTACAATACTCTCCAAGGCCTGTTTGCATGCCCAGCATCGGGGAAACTCACCAATGTGCTCTAATGCACACGCACACACCCACACACCAAAATGCCTATGTGAGCCAAAAAGCCACTATCCAGTGCAGTTGGGACATTCTGTACACAGACAGAATAGACCATGCCCCACAATAAATAGGCTTTGATCCTGGAGGTACTGTAATAGTAAAGTAAGAACTGCAGGGTTTAGCAGTGAGAGAATAGCAGTGTCCAATCTCCAATATGAATCAGATCCTTTGTCAACAAATTGCCACTCCTACCACTGCAGTAAAAAAAAAAAGTAAAAAAAAAAATAAAGAATGAGAACTGCTAAATGCATAGAAGGGACAGATCCAGGAGCTATCTGCCAGCCTCTTGTTGGCCCCAGCTAAAAGTGAATAAACTTAACAGTTTCTACATCCTGTCAGCATTTGTGCACCTGACCATTTTTTGGAGATCTTCACACATGAAGAAAAATGGGTTCCATTGTTTAATTCTTTTCATGGTTGTCTATTTGTTTGGGCATTTTGGGGTTCAAAGACACTGACAATATTATCTATCCCTCCTTCTGGTGCACTAGTAGCTAAGAATGATATAAAACTCTGTTCTGGCTGTGACTGTCTCAATGAAACTAAAGCTTGAGGGTTAATAAGAACTCTCTACATTGAATTATAGTCACCTTAGACTATTTGGGGAACATCTACCCTCCAAAGGCTACAGCAAATTTTTCATTGTGGTAGATTGTCTGACCAAGATGACCCACTTATTGTCAATGAAAAGTTCCCCTACCCCATTTGAAACAGCCTGACTTTTCTTGACTTGATGGCTATGCTCCACCAACTGCCACTTTATTATGGGTCAGGCAGTAGAATAGCAGTTATTAGGCAAGTCATAAAAATACAAGAACTTGAGTACACCAAACCATTATGTACACCCATCTTTGGTTGGATCCCAGAGATATATCATCTACTGCCAGATTGGTTGAAGACAAAGGGGAGAATTTATCAAAGCAATTGTGACTGTTTTAGCTTCTTTGATCATTTTTTTATGTGCAAATCTGTTTAGCCACTCCTTTTAACATGTGCGTCATTTTTGACCAGAGCTTGCGCTGTTTTTGCGAGTGTTTGCAAGTGTTTTGCGAAAGTTCACAACTGATTACATCTACGCTTGTCCTGCGGCTGTTTGAAACTGGCGCATCACCTAACAAAACAATCGCAACTTAAGAAGTCCCCAGGACCACTTCTTCAAGAAGCGACAGTTAAGCATTTTGCCTGGAGTTACAAGTCTTCTTTCCTGGAGTCTATTTAATCTCATTTATAAACAACATTACACTAGCAACATAAATCTGGCTCAAAGTGTGTCAACTATATCCCATGCGACCATATGTGAGTTCAAACACTTGCAATTGCTTTGATAAATTCTCCCCAGACTGTTTACTGTATTTAAGTTGTATGCAGGCTCCACATTCCTTCAGTCAGAGACAAGAAGCTAGTCATTTGTATAATAAGCTAATTTTCTTGATCATGTTCAAAATATGCTCATCATTGTAGAGATCACACTTCAATTTACTAGCTAATATTACTCTTGAATAACCCCAATTATTACTAAAGATCAGAACCAAACAATACGACTATGTCAGGACTTTTTACTGTTTTCATATGTGGGGAAATCTCTTTTAACCATTTATTATTGTTGTATGATACAAGATACTGTATATATTTAATTAACATGTGAAAAGCTAGTTGACCTTCCCCTATTACCAAAGAAAATGTATACATAAACAAATGATCAGGATGAGTCAGGCATTGCCACTTTACCAGGTCAGATTGTGTCAATCTGAACAGGTGCCAATGATATAGTTCCATTAAGGTGAGATACCAAGAATGATCATTCTTTTGATCTAACTGCCCCAGTGCGGACACCTGGCTGTTTCCTTACTACACATGTATATTATTCTATAAAGCAAATGCATGAATTTTAATAATAAGTTGAACATTATTGTGAGCTTTGGTCTTTTTGTGCAACATTGGAGTTTATTTTTAAGAAAAGATGTCTGTATACTGGTCTGTTTATTGTAAGCATTGCTTGTAGAATTGAGAAAGCTGGTTGGATGACCAGTGAAACGTCTTCAAGAAAAATACAGCAAGTCCAGTTGCCTTGACTTATATATTGCTCTGCATCTGCCCCGTATTTGGTGTGAACAAGCCTTGAGGAAGAGTATAAGAAAATAGGAATACCACAAAGAAACGAAATTGAACTTTTCATGTTCATCTGTTATTAAAAAAGATCTTGTGAACATATTAAATCATTTTATTAAATAATCATTTATAAAAAACATAAAAGGCAACTTTTTTTTTTTTTAATTGATAAAAATGTCTGTAGCTCAATCTAACCTCCCTGCCCACCCTTTGCATTGCATTTTGAAATATTTTTCTTATTCCATACAATATGTATCAGAGATATGCACAATTCAGAGAAGAGGAGGCAATTGTATTATTATTTTATGTTATTATTTGTCAAAATACTTTAATTTAATGTTCAACAACACTGGGAAAAACACTTGCAAAAAACAAAATTATTTACCAATATATAGAAAATTATACTAAATACAGCACCTTAATAACCCCTGAAAATGGTTTACCATCCAAAGTAGATGTGTGCAATACATGCTTTCAATAATTTAAACAGAGTGAACAAAAAGCATTGAACAAAATATAAAAATCCACAATCAAAGACAAATCACAGTGAAACACAGTGGGCCTGATTTATGAATCTGAATGCATCCAACAACGGCAAGCAATTGTATCACAAAACATACCCAAAAAACACACAGTAGCACATTCATAAACAGGCAACACAAATTCCTAAATACGACAGAAGCAAATAATAGAAGTGCCCCGAATTCACATACCTACATGCCATGGAGTGTTGGCATGGAGAAATACTCCAATCAAATAGTTACATAGTATTTGAGGTTGAATTCCAACCTATTAGGATCTCATTCTAGGAGTACCTGTACCCCTGTATATTACGGTCCCTTAAGAAATCGTCCAAAAGTTTCTTGAACAATTCCACATTATTTGCTGAAATCACCGCCTGTGGCAGTGAGTTCCAGACCCTAACTGATCTTACTGTGAAGAACCCCCCTTGCCTCTTGTGCTGGAATTTTTTTTCCACCAATTTTAGGTGGTGGCCTCTAGTTTTTGTAATGGAGTTAATTTTAAACAGTTTATCGCTAATGTTGCTACCACCATAGAAACATTTTGTACATGGACATCATATCCCCCCTTAATCTCCTCATCGTTTGTGGTCTACAATGACCCCCAAATCCTTCTCCATTTCTGACCATTTCTGACCCTATAGGAAACCAAAACCTTCCTTCTGACACCAGCTCCGGAGCCACTTGTTAAGCTCCCTCAACTCGCGCTGTCTGTCCGGAGTGGCTCGTGGCACCGCCGGTATCTCTGAGAAAACTACCGTGGAAAAGTAGTGGCGTATGAAATGTAGAAAAGACTGTTTAGCACAAGAAATCCTATGGAAAAACCTGTACAAATGGTATCAATATATAGGTAACATACCTATGCATCAGCAAAGTTCAGTAAAAAACTATAGCTATAGCAAAAATACAAGTAAAAGACCAATACCTCTTAGAGCGCTGGATGGACAGCAGTCTGGAGGATTCAAATGTATATGCACACACGCTGTTTTGCGCAACTTCGACCTCGAAAAACACGACAACACATTACTTGAGATCTATGGTAAATGTACATATCTACACCCTGAAAATGCATGAGCTACTGGCATGTTGGATTGCAGATACCGGTCTCCACCCTCAAAACCATGCTCACAACTGATTGTGCATTTTCTAATTTTACGGTAGATGTATGATACAGACTACTGGCTAAAGTGCGATCTTTTCTCACATAGACCTGAACATCGAAGGATTAAATCTTGTTTTTATCACATGATAAATGTGATAAAACCACATTTCACTATACAATGCTGCGGTACTGTGACTGACATTTATTCAGTAATGCAATTCTGTACCAAAGGGAATTTGCATACCATGTATACCATTTTTTAGGGACAGATAGAGCTTTCTTTTGGTGGTGTATAATCACCAGGGGGGTTTTTACTTTTTACTATATAATGAAAAAGTACCAAAATTGTTGAAGAAAAAACTGTTTTCCCTATGTTATGAAACATTTATATTTGCCAAAATGTTCAGTAAAATATGAAAGATGAGATCATGTCAGGTAAATAGACACCAGACATGTCAAGCTTTAAAATTGTGCGCACCTGTGAAATAACAAAAAACTACCATACCTAAAATTGACCATAGGCAACGCTTTAAAAGCTTTTACTGCTCATTAATTTAGTGTTATTAGTGATTAATGGCCCTAGAATTATTGCTCTCACTCTGATGTTTGCGGTGATATGTAACATGTGTGACTTTTTTTTGCACGTAGGCGCGCCAAGCGCGTATTTTTTACGTCTATATGTAAGTGCATGCGGGGGCGGGTGACTTAAATATTTTTTCGTGGTTTTTTATGTGACTTTTTTTACTTTTTGTTTTTTTACACATAACTTTATTGCTAACAAGCCCCCTATGGGATAGCTAATATACAATGACAGGTCCTCTTTATAGAGACATTAGGGGTCTCTAAGATCCCTAATGTCACCTTGGGACCCCAAAAGAAGCTGATGAAGCAGAGATCTGCTTCACAAGCTTCTTCTTTGGCTAGAGCAGCCAGAGAAATTACAGTTGAAGGTGGAAGTGATGTGATACACATCACTTCCACCTTCACGTATCAGAAGAGAGATAAGCAGTGGGGGAATGCTGATCTCTCCTCCATTGCTAGTGTAAGGAGCCTCTGTGCCAATCCCGGGCCCACAGGGGGGACAGCTGGGCCCGGGATAACCTGCAAAAGCAATTGGTCACAATAGAGTCGGTACTGGCTGTTAAAATAATTTTGCGGGATTATGCTCGGGCGTGCGCAAGCAGAGAAAAAAATTACATACACACACGTCCACCCGCCGGGAAGAGTCCGTCATCCACCCAAGTATTTACAACGGGTGAACAGCAAGTTAAATTGAAAAAAAGTTCATAGGGTAATTGATTCATCCAACAAAGATCTTTCTCCATTCCATACTATGCAGACATCTTTAATGTACCTCTGCCATGATAATTAGTGATGAGCCGAACAACACGGTGTTCGGTTTGTATTCGAACGGCCGAAAAGTTCGAATACGAACTCAAACTCAATGCAAGTCAATGGGGGTCGAACGCTCGAAAATGAATGTCCCCTTTAAGAGGGCTTATATGCAAGTTATTGGCGATGAATGGTGTATGGGGGTCAGGAATCAATGCCAAAAAAACAAAAAAAAAATAGAGTTTTTAAAGGAGCAGTGATTTTAACATTACTTAAAGGGTAAGAATAACAATGAAAAATTCCTTTTAAATATCGTGCCTGGGGGGTTCCCTTAAACTGCCTGTGAAGTGGCAAATCTGTACGATGTATAGAACCTGCTGCAGTAAAACTGATATTTCTAAACAAAAAAATTAAAAAAAATGTTTGTCTCAAAGTGTGCAGTTCCCCATCCCAAACAATACCAGACACTTTAGGTCTGGTAGAAATGTTAGGAGGGACCAATGTTTTTTAAAAAAACTGTGTAGGGTTCCTCCTAAAAGTCATACCAGACCCTTAAGATCTGGTAGGAATATTACAAAAGAGTGTGTGTGGTTCCCCCTAAAATTCATCCCAGGCCCTTAAGGTGTGGTAGGAGTATTTAGGAGGGACCCCATGTAACAAAAACAAAACAAAAAGGTGTGGGGTTCCCCCTTAAAGTCATACCAGGCCCTTAAGGACCGGTAGGATTTTGAAGGAGGAACCCCACCCCCCAAAATGGGGAGGAAAAACATGGGATCCCCCCTAAAATTCCATACCAGACCCTTGGTCCAAACATAGGCAGGGCTGGAAAGGGGGGGGGGACGAGCAAGCGCAACCCCTACCTCCCACACCAGGCCACTGGGAGGGTGTCCCCGTGCCGATGGGGACAAGGCACCCTCACAACCCTGACCCGGTGGTTGTGGGGGTCTGCGGGCAAGGGGGCTTATTTGCATCGGGGTACCCCTTTAATTAAGGGGGCACCCAGATGCCGCCCCCTCCCTTGTGAATGAGTAAGGGGTACTTGTACCCCTTACACATTCACTAAAGGGTTAAATAAAATAGTTAATAAAATGTCCAAACGTTTGATAAAATCCTTTATATTTGGAAAAAAAACAAAAGACATGTTTTTGACATGTCTTTTATTTTTTTTAAAATGGATCCACCGACGTAATCCATGGTCATTCACGGCGTCCAGCATTGTCCACGACGATGAAATTAAAAATAAAACAATAAAAAATAAAGAGAAATAATATTTAATAAACGCGTGGTCCTGTCCGCTTGTTCCAAAACGTCGCTATATGATGTGATAGCAATCAAGTCAATAAACTGTTTTTGATTTGAAATTCTATTGGAGTGCGAGTGACTTTATACATACAGCTAGGGATGTGCCTAGAGACACTAAGTGCAGTCTAACAAAAGTTAGCTTTATTTTGAACATCACATATGTATTTTTTACCCATTAAATAAATGAATAAAATAAAATGTAGAATAGACTATTGGATTTTTTCTTGGCAACGATCTACTAACTGAGCAGCAAATATGCCACACAGCAAATGCACCAAATCTACTATAATAGAACTAACTCCTGTACAAAAATCACCAAGGGAAAGCCAACTAGCTGTTCAGCCTAAAGCAAAAAGAAATAGTAATTGCCATGGCAGTAAAAGAAAGGTGCAGGCTGGGAATTCAAAAGACACTTAAGCATCAGGTGTATATCTTAACAAACCACTTACTATGCTGCTTACTGAAATATTCGTTTCATGGAGACTTAGGCTTAATTTAAAATGCACTTTTAAATCAGTTTTGCTTTTTGCCAGGGTCATTTATGGATGTCAATAAAGTCCTTTGTAAATTTGTGAATACATTTGTATCCACAGTTATAAAAAAAAAATAGAGAAATGTGTAATACAGACAAAAACCTTATTGTTGCCCATCAATTTATTGCAGATGATATGTAACATCACATTCATAGGTGCAAACAGAAGCAGCTCTAGGACAGCCGTTCACTTGCTAAAGTAGTCCCTGAAGAAATAGTGTAACATGGTTTGGCACTTTCCAGATCAAAGCAATTAACTTATTTATAAGCAAGTCTAAGGAAAAAACCTTCCAGAGATCTGGGATTGAGATAACATGGCCTGAGGATGCTTAGATGGGATACAGGATTTAACTGTTGTTCTTGTCACAAAAGGATTCCCTGGTGATAACACATGTCTCTATTTAAAGCAGGAAGTTAAGTGAAAAATGCTGGTGCTTAGCTCCTAAGCAGCAAAACAGCTACTGTATAAATTGTGGCCAGAAATTATTAATGTCCCATTTTGCCAAACTAACATTACCAACAATTATTAATTATATCAAATTAATGTTTTTAACATTTCAACATTGGTTTGCCTCGATGCATTAACCATGCATAAAGTGTGGAACACAAAGTTCAATTCTGGGCACCAGACCACAAAGAGATAGAAGAATTGGAAATTGTTCATAATCAGGTTATCTGGAAACTAGATATATAAAAAAGGTACACTGTAAAAAAAAATGGGCTTGTATATCTTAGAATGCCATTGTAGAGGGGTTTGAATTAAGGATGTATGTATAAACATGCCTAAACATTAAATATAAGGATTAAAAGTTGAACCCCAGAACAACAGTTTAATACACAGATTAAATAGATCTAACAGAGCTGTTTTACCTGCCAAAGTATTTGTATTTCTGTCTACACAGTCCTGAGATTTACACAGCCCTGCCAGATAGCACAGCCAGACGAATGTCACTATTTTCTATGTTACAGTTATATACTGTAGAAAGGATACAGTGGTGTCTTCTCCACATCCCAGGCTTCCGACTGGACAGTGAAAGAGCAGGAGGAAACTGAGACGATCCTTCTATTCTCTCTCCTCCTATCACTTGACCTTTATCAGTACATTTGAGTGGAGCACACCTGATTGTCTTGCAGTCCCACCCCTCCCTCTCCCATTAGGAGTGCTGATGTAGGAGATTGCAAGAGACTTATACCAAGTCAAATTCAGGTGCCTACACTGGTTGCACAGTGGGTGGGATATATTAGGCAGCAAGTGAATATTTTGTCACTAAAGTTGATGTGTTGGAAGCAAAAAAATGGGCAAGTGTAAGGATCTGAGCTATTTTGACAAGGACCAAATTGTGATGGGTAACTGACGGTCAGAACAACTCCAAAACTGCAGCTCTTGTGGGATGTTCCCAGTCTGCAGTGGTCAGGACCTACCAAGAGTGGTCCAAGGAAGGAAAACTGGTAAAAAAACAACAGGGTCATGGGCAGCCAAGGCTCATTGATGTATTTGGGAAGTGAAGGCTGACCCGTGCAGTCTGATCCAATAAAATAGCTACTGTAGCTCAAATTGGTGAAAAAGTTAATGCTATGGGGCTGCATAGTTGCAGACTGGACAGGGTGCCCATGCTAACCTGTATCCACTGCCAAAAGCCTGCCTACAATGGGCATGTGAGCATCAGAACTGGACCACGGAGCAATAGAAGAAGGTGTCCTGGTCTGATGCATCATGTTTTCTTTTACATCATGTGGATAGCCAGGTGCGTGTCTGTCGCTTACCTGGGCTAGAGATGGCACCAGGGTGCATTATGGGAAAAGGCAAGCCAGCAGAGGCAGTGTAATGCTTTGGGCAATGTTCTGCTGGAAAACCTTGGGTCCTGCAAAATGTGTGGAAACCATTATGGTGACGTTATTTTGACACATACCACCTAAACATCTATGCTGACTAAGTATATCGCTTTATGTAAATGGTATTCCCTGATTGCAGTGGCCTCTTTCGCAGGATAATGCACCTGATGGCGGCTAAGGAATTGGAGCAGTGAGATTTCCTTTAGGATAATGCACCATGCCACAATGCAAAAATGGTTCAAGAATGGTTTGAGGAACACAACAATGAGTTTGAGATGTTAACTCACCTCCAAATTTTCCAGATCTCAATCTAATCGAGCATCTGTGGTATTTACCATGGAGGCCCCACCTTGCAACTTACAGGACCTAAAGGATCTGCTAGTGATGGCTTGGTGCAAGATACCACATTATACCTTCAGAGGTCTAATGAAGTCCATGCATCAATGGGTCAGGGCTGTTTTGGCAGCAAAAGGGGAACCTACTCAATATTAGGAGGGTGTTCATAATGTTATGACTGATCAATATATTATATATATATATATATTCATAGTTCGATACAATATTAAAAGGAAGACAAACACATTTTACATACAAGTTAAGAAATATAATCAGCATAGCTATCTCAGAGTAAGAGTCTTCAGTTGCTGGACACAGTAGTCCTTCACTCTAGAACAGGTAGAAAAGCTTATTTTATGTAAAATAATGTAATCAAACCCCCACTTTTTTTTTACGTGAAACTGCAACCAGGTGAAAAACTGATTCCCAATTAAATTCTCTTTTGGTCTGTAGTGAGGAAGGGTATTTCTTGCAGCGCTCATGTCATTTCTTGGTTGCCTGCACACTGCCCATTGTCTGTTAAAGGGTCCACACAGGGTCCATTAGTTTAAGTGCCAGCATCAAGATGATATGGTACAAGGGAAGGCAACAAGATAGGTCAGCTGCACTGAGGAATTCCAAATGCTAGTCTCCTTTACTGGAAGGTCACGGAATCATATAAGTAAATAAGAGTCATATTAAAAAAAACATAATATATATGTATAGGATCTGGTGGAAGAAAAAATATTTTGAAATGCGAAAATAAATATGTGATTACACTTTAAATGGGACTGGAATAGTTAATTGTTTTGCTTTATAAAGATTTAGCATAAAAATGACATTTAGGGTTCAATTGAATGTACAGCTTTTATTACGAAAACTTGTATAACAAGCAAATGAGAAAGACTGTATACTGCTCACTCACAATGCAGAAAACCAGTAAACTTCAATGCTGCTCTGCAAATGTGTTTCTTCATAAACCCTGGTCATTAAAAATCTCCATCTGTTCGGCTTCCTTTAGATCTCTTGGACAGGCTTTTCCCATTAGGATCGTAACATCCACTTCACACCTGCATCTGAACCAATACGACTGTCTGATATTACTGCTCTGCAGTCCCTCTGCACCATACTAAGGATGTGCTGATCAACACATGCATACTTTAAAATATGTTTATGTGCCTCCAATTTAATGACTGTGGGCTGCTGAAGAAAAGCCTCTCTGGATACCATAATAATCCATTTCATTCACAGGTGGGGGTGCAAATTCTATTCTGTGCACTTCTGGAGTAAAAGAAAGTCTAACATTCATGTTCTATTTATTCAGAAGAAGCCTTTCCTCAAACTGACTCTCTGCTTTGTTCATGGAAAATATGCAGACATTGTAGTCGATTCCCATCTTCCTCAGAACAGCAAACCAAACGAGAGATAAATCTGTACATTCCTCTACTGTATTAATTGTAGAACTCATATTAGACTTTGAGGCATTGTATGTAGAAGCACATTTACATATGGCATAAAAAGTGAACAAGGCGTGTAACATTTATTTATATAGCATTGTCAATGTATGCAGTGCTTTACATACTACTCATTCACATCAGGCACTGCTCTCAAGGAGCCTACAATCGAATCCTTATCACATATGCACACATACACAAGTTTAGACAGCAAATGAGCCAATAAACTACCAGCAAGGAAACCTTGCAAATTCCATGCAAACTCTGCATAGATAGTATGTTGAGTTTGCTGCAAGTCAAAAGGTGCTAATCCCTGAGGCACTGCCCTGGCCAGAAGCCTGCATCACTCATCAACCAAATTACAATATTTATGGATGTTTGAACATGCAATTTTATGATTCTTAGGAATCTGATTTCCTTACGAGTCTTATTCTGAAGAATGTACAGCCTGCTTTTTATGTAGCAGTAAATCTGCATGCTGTATCCCTCTTATGCTGAAAAAGGTAAAAATAGGATTTTGATATTAACCATTTATTACATATTGATGTTAATCAGCATAAACACTCTTTTTTTATTAGCAATGTATTGTAGAGAATAATAAGCAAGTAAACTGATTAGTCTTGCATTTATATAATGTACAATAGTGTATTTTGTGTAATCAATATAACTATAGTTCCAAATATATACACGGCAGCTAAATGTTACAAAACCTACAACACATTATTATATGTCAATTTCTGACACATACTTGGAGTAAGACAAACAATTCTGACCTTCATTTAATTCCATTCCTCATAAAATTCAGTAAAATGGGAGCTTATCACATTCCCAGTGAATTCATTTAGAAGACAACAGAAATAATTTGCATGTATGCAAACATAAATACACCCACAAGATATATAATGACACAATTGTGAAGATGATGACATGATTGTTGCTATTAATGGTACCGTATATGGAGTAGAGTAACAAAAAAAATCAAACAACTAAATAAATGCATATATTTGATAATTTCCATAAACACTGTAGCAGTTTACCAAACAACCCACACAACACATCACATAATGCAAGAAGCTAAATTATAAATGTTAGTGTAGGCATGAGCTGCATTACTATGTTGCTATTAACTAAAAACATTTTCATTTATATAAGAAAAAAAATCTAACTTAGGTTGGTGACACAGAGGCACATTACATGTCAGAACTTTTCCTGTTAGAAAAATGTCTTGTCATTGCCACTACCTGCAATGATCCATGAAAGTGAAAGATAAATATGAGAGCAAATTAGGTTGTAAAATGTCACACAGCAGCAGATTAAAGTGAACTTGTGAGGACAAAGATATGAGAGCTGCCATTGCTGACTCATTTTTAAAGGTGTAAGCTCTGGTACTGTGGCCCTGATCCTCCTTTCCTTACTTTGTGAATCACTGCCCTGCAACATGCATGAAGACCATTAAGTTTGAAAAGTCTGAACTTCTGTCTTCCACAAGGTAGTAAACCCATGTTCAGTAGGACATCCCTGTAGAATGCACATTAAAATAAATTATATTTATTTTCTCACAGGTCCTATCTACAGCATATAAAATGGCTGTTTCAAAATCTGTACGTGCAAGATAGTAATGGGGTGCAATGGATAATATAATATGTGTATGCTTAACAAAATGCCCATGTGACAAATGTGCAAAACTTGGAAAAATCAGGCACCTACTAAAGGAAACTTAACATTTTGATCTTGTTTCAGGCTAGTAATACACTTTTTTGGATCAGTATACAGTGGATATAAATGTCTACACACCCCTGTAAAAATGCCAGGTTTTTTAGATGTAAAAAAAATAAGACCAAGATAAATCAGTTCAGAATTCAGAAAATAAAATAGTGTGGCTATATAAGTGTACACACCCTCTTATAATTAGGGATGTAGCTAGGTTCAGAATTAACCAATTACATTCAAACTGATGTTAAATAGTAGTCAGTACACACTGCCACCAATTAAAGGGACTCTGATTAAACCCATATAAATTTCAGCTGTTCTAGTAGGATATTTCTAACATTTATTCAGTTGCCTCTTATTAGACATGTGCGATTCATTTTGGAAAGAATATCCGAATAATTATTCGGATGAATTTTCGGAAATTCGTACATTCAAATGCATACAAATATCCGAATGACAGAAATAATGAACGCAAATTTCCGATAACAAAAATCTCAGATGCATTAAAGTTCATTGTGTTAAGCATCAACTTAAAAAATTCCAAAATTTTCTTTAGTGGTAGTATGTAATGAAAATTCGTACATACTACTGCTAATGAAATTAACAAAAATTCGGATTTCTTCCTAATCCAAATCTCTAAAAAAATTGACTTTCAGATCTGAAACCCAAAAAAAGAAATAATGAAAAATCTGAATTAAAACGAAATGAAAAAAATGTTTTTGGCGGTGCACATGTCTAACTTTTATAGCAAAAGCCATGGTCTGCAAAGCGCTTACAAAACATCAAGGGGATCTCATTGTTGGAAGGTATCAGTCGGGAGAAGGGTTCAAAAAAATTTGAAGGCATTAGATATACCATGGAACACAGTGAAGATGGACATCAACAAGTGGAGAAAATATGGCACAACAGTGACATTACCAATAATTGGATGTTCCTCCATAATTGATGGAAAAACAAGATGAAAATTGGTTCAGGAGGCTTCCAAGAGGCCTACAGCAACATTAAAGCAGCTGCAGGAATTTCTGGCAAGTACTGGTTGTGTACTACATGTGACAACAATCTCCTTTATTCCTCATCGGTCTGGGATGTGGGGTAGGGTGGAGAGACAGAAGCCTTTTCTTACTAAGAAAAGCATCCAAGCCTGGCTACATTTTGCAAAAACTTACATAAAGTCTGACAAATGCATGTGGTAAAATGTGTCATGGTCTGATGAGACCAAGATTTAACTTTTGGACCATAATTCCAAAAAGTATGTTTGGCAAAAAACAACAATGCATATCACTAAAACAACAACATACCCACAGTGAAGCATGTGAAGATCAAAGTTTTGGAGTGGCTCAGCCAGAGCCCATGCCTGATCCAATTAAAAATCTGTAGGGTTACCTGAAGAAGGCTGTACACAGGAGATGCCCTCACAATCTGACAGATTTGGAGTGCTTTTGCAAGGAAGAGTGGGAAAAAAAATCCCAAGACAAGATGTAACATGCTGAAGACTTAATGCTTTCATAAAATCAAAAGGTGCTTCAATGAAGTATTAGTTTAAGGGTGTGCATATTTATGCAACCACATTAGTGTAGGTTTTTCTATTTTTATTTTTCCCCGTTTAAATATTTCAGTTTCTTTTATATTGAATTGCATAGATTATAGGTCACATTAAAGGTGGAAAAAAATCCAAAGTAATTTATCTTGGTCTTATTTTTTTACATCTCAAAAATCTGCCTTTTACAGGGGTGTATAGACTTTTTATATCCACTGTAAATCCAAGCAGCCAGCATTTTCAAAAAGAGCTTTAGCACAGGCAGGATTTCCTGTGCAGGAAAAGATATATTTTTTAAAAGTTTAAGTAATTTCTGTAGTAAATAAGGAACATAGTTAACTGTTATTTGCAAATTATACATTTTCATAAATAAACAACAAGGCTGAATGATCAGAAAAACTTCAAAGCAAAATTAGGAGACTTTAGGGGTAAAGGCAGGGATGGATTACAGCATAGGCAACAGAGGCCATTGAGGATAATATTTCAGCTATGGGCCTTTTGATTCATCATTTACGGTATATAAAAAGAGTATTTATGTGTTACTGCTGATACAAAGTACAAATAGTAGTCTGTAACTTGAACCATTTGGCATAACAATAAAATTATCCTAATAGTAACAGTATAGTAGCACAAACAAAATAAATAGAAGCATAAAAATGTGCTTGCTATAAAAAGTGAAAAAACTACTTATGAAATAGGGGAAGTTACTAAGGGCTAGGTAGTAGTTAACAAGGAGTTCATTGTTTATGCAATAATTTAAAAAAATTAACGTTTTAAGTTACAGAGAAGATCACAACTGCATTAATTAAAGTGTAATGAATTAGTGGCATTCTATCAATTAAAGACTACTATTGCAAGCTGTTACAATGGCCATTTAGTGCTCATTACCACCAGGGTGACAGCATTTCAGCGTGGTTTACGTGCACTTTGGTGTGTTTTTATGCGTAGTGTTCTTGCAACTCCCTATTGATAATGCAGGTAACGGCACTGCTTGCCTTGGATATCGCCAAGGCGTTTGATAGCATGGAGTGGTGCTACCTCTGGGCGGTCCTGATTGCTTTTGGATATCCTCAGTTATAAAAAATATTTCTATTTTGTCCTAATAGCGGTAGCATTTGTTAACTACTGTTTCCGCTACATCGATGTGGGGTCATATGGGAGCAGTTCAGACTCCAGTGTTTTCAGACACTCCACCTTCGGTCAGATGGTGCGTGAAAATGATCTAGACCTGCCTAAGAAATCCCCTCTTCCAGGAACAACAACTCCTGCTATGCAATTTGTTTTTGTAGGGGATGAGGCCTTTGCCCTGGGTGAGCACCTGATGAGGCCGTATTCCAAAAAAGGTCTGAACCTCCAAAAGAGAGTATTTAATTACAGTCTGACAAGAGCACGTAGAGTGGTAGAGTGTGCTTTTGGCATCCTCTCCAATAAATGGTGATTTCTGCACACTGCGATGAACCTATAAATGCAGAATGCCATCAGGGCAGTAAAAGCAGTTTCTTGCCCAATTTTGTATGGCAACAAGATGGGTTCCTGTATGAGGATTCCCTCATGCATAGCATGGAAAGACCCCATTGGGCCGGAAGCCATAGCAGCATCCAAGGAATCACCGTCAGAGATCAATTTGCCTCCTTTTTTATGTCCCCTGTGGAAGAGCTGTCATGACAACTGGAGGTGGCCTAAGCATTGAACATAACAAATAGCAGTCAAAATTGTATCTGAATATTTTTTCTTTTCAATTAAATAATTTTTTTATAAATGATTACAATGTTTGTTATCAAATTTCTAATAGAAAGATAAAATAATACATAAATACTTGTCTTTGTTCATAGTTGATCTTGTAACATGGCAACATTTTTTAAGATCATTTGGATCACTTGGTTTGGATGCTCACCACACACATAACTCTCTGATTGTGAAATCTCTGTAGATGTAAAAACAAATGTATGTTGTGCACGGGCATGTCTGATGGAATTGATATTGGTGACATACTGTATAGGACCAAATCTTAAGGAGCCCATACACCTTATGACCATCGCAAGACTTTTGTCTTGCAATGGTCATATGCTTATTGAAAGCTCGTACGATCTGCCCACCTTGGACAGGCAGATCGTACTTGCGATCATAGGATGTAGCTAGGTTCAGAATTAACCAATTACATTCAAACTGATGTTAAATAGTAGTCAGTACACACTGCCACCAATTAAAGGGACTCTGATTAAACCCATATAAATTTCAGCTGTTCTAGTAGGATATTTCTAACATTTATTCAGTTGCCTCTTATTAGACATGTGCGATTCATTTTGGAAAGAATATCCGAATAATTATTCGGATGAATTTTCGGAAATTCGTACATTCAAATGCATACAAATATCCGAATGACAGAAATAATGAACGCAAATTTCCGATAACAAAAATCTCAGATGCATTAAAGTTCATTGTGTTAAGCATCAACTTAAAAAATTCCAAAATTTTCTTTAGTGGTAGTATGTAATGAAAATTCGTACATACTACTGCTAATGAAATTAACAAAAATTCGGATTTCTTCCTAATCCAAATCTCTAAAAAAATTGACTTTCAGATCTGAAACCCAAAAAAAGAAATAATGAAAAATCTGAATTAAAACGAAATGAAAAAAATGTTTTTGGCGGTGCACATGTCTAACTTTTATAGCAAAAGCCATGGTCTGCAAAGCGCTTACAAAACATCAAGGGGATCTCATTGTTGGAAGGTATCAGTCGGGAGAAGGGTTCAAAAAAATTTGAAGGCATTAGATATACCATGGAACACAGTGAAGATGGACATCAACAAGTGGAGAAAATATGGCACAACAGTGACATTACCAATAATTGGATGTTCCTCCATAATTGATGGAAAAACAAGATGAAAATTGGTTCAGGAGGCTTCCAAGAGGCCTACAGCAACATTAAAGCAGCTGCAGGAATTTCTGGCAAGTACTGGTTGTGTACTACATGTGACAACAATCTCCTTTATTCCTCATCGGTCTGGGATGTGGGGTAGGGTGGAGAGACAGAAGCCTTTTCTTACTAAGAAAAGCATCCAAGCCTGGCTACATTTTGCAAAAACTTACATAAAGTCTGACAAATGCATGTGGTAAAATGTGTCATGGTCTGATGAGACCAAGATTTAACTTTTGGACCATAATTCCAAAAAGTATGTTTGGCAAAAAACAACAATGCATATCACTAAAACAACAACATACCCACAGTGAAGCATGTGAAGATCAAAGTTTTGGAGTGGCTCAGCCAGAGCCCATGCCTGATCCAATTAAAAATCTGTAGGGTTACCTGAAGAAGGCTGTACACAGGAGATGCCCTCACAATCTGACAGATTTGGAGTGCTTTTGCAAGGAAGAGTGGGAAAAAAAATCCCAAGACAAGATGTAACATGCTGAAGACTTAATGCTTTCATAAAATCAAAAGGTGCTTCAATGAAGTATTAGTTTAAGGGTGTGCATATTTATGCAACCACATTAGTGTAGGTTTTTCTATTTTTATTTTTCCCCGTTTAAATATTTCAGTTTCTTTTATATTGAATTGCATAGATTATAGGTCACATTAAAGGTGGAAAAAAATCCAAAGTAATTTATCTTGGTCTTATTTTTTTACATCTCAAAAATCTGCCTTTTACAGGGGTGTATAGACTTTTTATATCCACTGTAAATCCAAGCAGCCAGCATTTTCAAAAAGAGCTTTAGCACAGGCAGGATTTCCTGTGCAGGAAAAGATATATTTTTTAAAAGTTTAAGTAATTTCTGTAGTAAATAAGGAACATAGTTAACTGTTATTTGCAAATTATACATTTTCATAAATAAACAACAAGGCTGAATGATCAGAAAAACTTCAAAGCAAAATTAGGAGACTTTAGGGGTAAAGGCAGGGATGGATTACAGCATAGGCAACAGAGGCCATTGAGGATAATATTTCAGCTATGGGCCTTTTGATTCATCATTTACGGTATATAAAAAGAGTATTTATGTGTTACTGCTGATACAAAGTACAAATAGTAGTCTGTAACTTGAACCATTTGGCATAACAATAAAATTATCCTAATAGTAACAGTATAGTAGCACAAACAAAATAAATAGAAGCATAAAAATGTGCTTGCTATAAAAAGTGAAAAAACTACTTATGAAATAGGGGAAGTTACTAAGGGCTAGGTAGTAGTTAACAAGGAGTTCATTGTTTATGCAATAATTTAAAAAAATTAACGTTTTAAGTTACAGAGAAGATCACAACTGCATTAATTAAAGTGTAATGAATTAGTGGCATTCTATCAATTAAAGACTACTATTGCAAGCTGTTACAATGGCCATTTAGTGCTCATTACCACCAGGGTGACAGCATTTCAGCGTGGTTTACGTGCACTTTGGTGTGTTTTTATGCGTAGTGTTCTTGCAACTCCCTATTGATAATGCAGGTAACGGCACTGCTTGCCTTGGATATCGCCAAGGCGTTTGATAGCATGGAGTGGTGCTACCTCTGGGCGGTCCTGATTGCTTTTGGATATCCTCAGTTATAAAAAATATTTCTATTTTGTCCTAATAGCGGTAGCATTTGTTAACTACTGTTTCCGCTACATCGATGTGGGGTCATATGGGAGCAGTTCAGACTCCAGTGTTTTCAGACACTCCACCTTCGGTCAGATGGTGCGTGAAAATGATCTAGACCTGCCTAAGAAATCCCCTCTTCCAGGAACAACAACTCCTGCTATGCAATTTGTTTTTGTAGGGGATGAGGCCTTTGCCCTGGGTGAGCACCTGATGAGGCCGTATTCCAAAAAAGGTCTGAACCTCCAAAAGAGAGTATTTAATTACAGTCTGACAAGAGCACGTAGAGTGGTAGAGTGTGCTTTTGGCATCCTCTCCAATAAATGGTGATTTCTGCACACTGCGATGAACCTATAAATGCAGAATGCCATCAGGGCAGTAAAAGCAGTTTCTTGCCCAATTTTGTATGGCAACAAGATGGGTTCCTGTATGAGGATTCCCTCATGCATAGCATGGAAAGACCCCATTGGGCCGGAAGCCATAGCAGCATCCAAGGAATCACCGTCAGAGATCAATTTGCCTCCTTTTTTATGTCCCCTGTGGAAGAGCTGTCATGACAACTGGAGGTGGCCTAAGCATTGAACATAACAAATAGCAGTCAAAATTGTATCTGAATATTTTTTCTTTTCAATTAAATAATTTTTTTATAAATGATTACAATGTTTGTTATCAAATTTCTAATAGAAAGATAAAATAATACATAAATACTTGTCTTTGTTCATAGTTGATCTTGTAACATGGCAACATTTTTTAAGATCATTTGGATCACTTGGTTTGGATGCTCACCACACACATAACTCTCTGATTGTGAAATCTCTGTAGATGTAAAAACAAATGTATGTTGTGCACGGGCATGTCTGATGGAATTGATATTGGTGACATACTGTATAGGACCAAATCTTAAGGAGCCCATACACCTTATGACCATCGCAAGACTTTTGTCTTGCAATGGTCATATGCTTATTGAAAGCTCGTACGATCTGCCCACCTTGGACAGGCAGATCGTACTTGCGATCATCGAAAGCCCGCCCCGCTGAGGGGCGGCTTCCGATGACCGCAATGCAGAACGGACAGTGTGCGCGTGCGCACACCGGCCCGTTCCACAGCTATCGAACGAGCAGGCTAGAAACCCGCCAACAATCGTACGATTCTCGGCGGGTTTTCGAGCATGCTGGTTCGACAAAAGAAACGGTTGCACGCTTTCCATACACTGTACGATTCTTGTACGATCGCGGGGTTTCTCATACGAGAATCGTACAGTGTATGGGCACCTTTACTTATTCCAGAGAGATGCAAAGTAGATTAACAGAGATGGTATAGTCAGATTGGCTCTAGGCTCACAGGTCTGCTCAAGCTCTGCATATACAGATTCACTACAATACTTCCTACACTAGCACAAACACTGCCCTCCAGCTGTTGTGGAACTACAAGTACAAGGAAGCTTTCCATGTCAAGCCACGACTCACAGGTGCAGCTGTCCAACACTACACTAAGCACACGTCAGCCAATGCATGCTGCTCACTGACACAACATACCTGCAACTTCTGAATGGCTAAGCAAGCAACAACAAAACAACCTACATCCCACATGCTTACTTTGTATGTCTTTAGGAGTTTGTGTGAAGGTTGTCTACTCTAGAAACATATTTTCCCTGGCATCACACCATGCTTTGTTCCTCCTTCCCTTCTTTTTATAATTCGGATTCCTGGGATCATACAGTGCAGGATGACACCACATAATTTGTATGAAGTCATCAGCATCAAATGACCTTTCTGACAACTCCATTCTGTATCCCACTGTACTTTGCAAATAGTGGTAAGTCCTTGCAAACAGGGGACAGGCTTCACCTACAGGGGACAGACTTGGTAAACAGGGGATGGGCTTGGCAAATACAGGGCGGGCTTGTAAAACAAGCTTCAAAAACACCCCCCCACACAAAAAAAGCGCAATAATTCGTAAAACCCGTGGATCAGCACGTTTCTATTGAAGTCTATGGAGCCAAACAAGCTGATGAGTGCCACAAAAGAAGATCATGAACTATTTTAAATGACAGGTGTATTGTTATGCGTGATTCAGCGCGTTTGTGTGAACGGCCCTCATAGGAATACATGAACATTTTATTTGCAGGCATTTCAGCAGGGAAGAAAAGCACCACAAAACGCCATGGTGTCAACGGGGTCTTAAGAGTAGAAACCACTTTCAGCAGCTCTTGTGTAAAGTCTGGGTCTTTGGCCGGTCTCATTGGGGGGACACATTTGAGTGCACACAGCCTAAAGTAGGGGCATCGTGGGATGAATAAGGTACACCTTATGGACTTAAAGTGTATGCAAAACATGTTTTATATATTCGGTAGAGAAGGGTTAAATCGCTGCCAGGTTATTTTTTTGCTGTTTGCTTTTGCTGATTCCCTTCTTAGAAAGATGTCCCAAGAACATGTGCCCCAATTTTCCCCTTACCTCTTGTTCTGGAGAAAATGCTAAATGTTTGTATTTCTCTTCACTTTCCAAATTACAATGTTTGCTAGTACAAATAGACTGAGGACACAGAAATAAAAGCTTTCTGATAGAGTGTCTAACCTTTCCCAACTCTAGCTAAAACTAAAAAAAGGTTTTGTCTATAGGTTCATGGTTGGTAAAATTGGCCATACACCACACAGAAGCGTGGAACCTGTGTCCCCTGATTTTTTGGTGAGTACAAATGTCTTGTTTAATTAACCTTTCTTCAAGGGACACAGTCCAGCTGCTAGATATGGTGGAATGGGAGACAAACTGTCCCTTCCATCACCATCAGGGATGACAAAAAGCAAGTCAGATCCAAACAGATCTAACTGCATCCAAGCAATGGAGAGAGATCTCTCCATTGAATTGAAGCAGGGCAGAGTGATGGAAGAATAATGCCCTGGTTAAGGTGGAAAGTAGAGACAACATTAGGAAGAAAGGAGGATCTAGGTCGTAGGACAACCTTGTGCTTGTGCAGAACCACAAACATTACTTTACAAGAAAAGGTGTGAAGCAATTGGTCTTTGGAACAAAATCACTAGAGATGAGATTTGTCGCTTAATAGTGTTCAGAGCCAGTTGTTGATCCAGGCCAAATTGTAGAATGGTCAGGATCCATCCCACAGAGTATTTCCTGGAATAAAATTTTCCTCCCACCAGGCAAATTATGCAGGGCCGGTGCAAGGATTTTTGCCTACACAGACAAAGTAGCATTTTTGCGCGCCTTCAGGCGGCTGCCTATGCCCCGCACTTGTAGTCAATTAACTCTGCCTCACATCACTATTAATACATGTCTGCACCTCAGTACGGGCATGGATAAGAGTAGAGATCCACCGATACCATTTTTTCTAGACCGAGTACATGAACTATAGAGGCCTACAAATACAGTTCCCATTTTCCCCTACATCCCCTCTGTTCCCACATCTCCCCTCTAGGAGAGCGGTGTGTGGGCAGAGACAGCCGATGCTCTCACAGGAGGCTGAGCTCTCCTCCTCACACCGCTCGCTCAGCCTCCTGTGACAGCTGTGAGGATAGAGAGCGGATACAAGAAGTCGGTGATCAGTGATCGCTGAGTGTTTGTACATAATTGAGGACATAGTATGGTTACTATATCCTCAATTATGAATGAATGGGAAGTGATCTACATAACCTCCTGTTCATTCATGATTGTGGTTATAGTAATCATACTATGTCCTCATGTTATCAATGAACCGGAACACTCAGTATAGAGGATTCTGGTTCATTGATAAGAGGGGATACAGAAAAGCAGATTGAGGGCTCTGTGTCCTCAATCTCTTTTTCTATTTTAGAAGGGAAATATCAGGGGGAAAGCAGGGGGCGGGAACTTACCTGCTCACACTGCTTAGAAAGGTGGCGATCACAACAGTCATCGCTTCCTCTCTCTGCTCCTGGCCGCTCTGAAGCTGCAGCGTCCGGGAGGAGAGAGAGGGAGCACTGATAGGTGTGATTGTCGCCGTCGTGGCCATCTTTCCGCGCCCCCCCGCCGGCACTGTCAAGCAGCTGCTTGACCTGCCTATATGGTAGCGCCGGCTCTGTAAGTGACACATTGGGCTCAGGAATAAGCGACGTACTGGGCTCAGGAATTAGTGACGCACTGGACTCAGGAATTAGTGATGCACTGGGCTCAGGAATTAGTGACGTACTGGGCTCAGGAATAAGCGACGCACTGGACTCAGGAATTAGTGACGCACTGGACTCAGGAATTAGTGACACACTGGGCTCAGGAATTAGTGACACACTGACTAGGTCGTAGGACAACCTTGTGCTTGTGCAGAACCACAAACATTACTTTACAAGAAAAGGTGTGAAGCAATTGGTCTTTGGAACAAAATCACTAGAGATGAGATTTGTCGCTTAATAGTGTTCAGAGCCAGTTGTTGATCCAGGCCAAATTGTAGAATGGTCAGGATCCATCCCACAGAGTATTTCCTGGAATAAAATTTTCCTCCCACCAGGCAAATTATGCAGGGCCGGTGCAAGGATTTTTGCCTACACAGACAAAGTAGCATTTTTGCGCGCCTTCAGGCGGCTGCCTATGCCCCGCACTTGTAGTCAATTAACTCTGCCTCACATCACTATTAATACATGTCTGCACCTCAGTACGGGCATGGATAAGAGTAGAGATCCACCGATACCATTTTTTCTAGACCGAGTACATGAACTATAGAGGCCTACAAATACAGTTCCCATTTTCCCCTACATCCCCTCTGTTCCCACATCTCCCCTCTAGGAGAGCGGTGTGTGGGCAGAGACAGCCGATGCTCTCACAGGAGGCTGAGCTCTCCTCCTCACACCGCTCGCTCAGCCTCCTGTGACAGCTGTGAGGATAGAGAGCGGATACAAGAAGTCGGTGATCAGTGATCGCTGAGTGTTTGTACATAATTGAGGACATAGTATGGTTACTATATCCTCAATTATGAATGAATGGGAAGTGATCTACATAACCTCCTGTTCATTCATGATTGTGGTTATAGTAATCATACTATGTCCTCATGTTATCAATGAACCGGAACACTCAGTATAGAGGATTCTGGTTCATTGATAAGAGGGGATACAGAAAAGCAGATTGAGGGCTCTGTGTCCTCAATCTCTTTTTCTATTTTAGAAGGGAAATATCAGGGGGAAAGCAGGGGGCGGGAACTTCCCTGCTCACACTGCTTAGAAAGGTGGCGATCACAACAGTCATCGCTTCCTCTCTCTGCTCCTGGCCGCTCTGAAGCTGCAGCGTCCGGGAGGAGAGAGAGGGAGCACTGATAGGTGTGATTGTCGCCGTCGTGGCCATCTTTCCGCGCCCCCCCGCCGGCACTGTCAAGCAGCTGCTTGACCTGCCTATATGGTAGCGCCGGCTCTGTAAGTGACACATTGGGCTCAGGAATAAGCGACGTACTGGGCTCAGGAATTAGTGACGCACTGGACTCAGGAATTAGTGATGCACTGGGCTCAGGAATTAGTGACGTACTGGGCTCAGGAATAAGCGACGCACTGGACTCAGGAATTAGTGACGCACTGGACTCAGGAATTAGTGACACACTGGGCTCAGGAATTAGTGACACACTGGGCTCAGGAATAAGCGACGCACTGGGCTCAGGAATAAGCAACGCACTGGGCTCAGGAATAAGCAACGCACTGGTCTCAGGAATAAGCGACGCACTGGGCTCAGGAATAAGCGACGCACTGGGCTCAGGAATAAGCGACGCACTGGGCTCAGGAATTAGTGACGTACTGGGCTCAGGAATTAGTGACGCACTGGGCTCAGGAATTAGTTACGCTCTGGGCTCAGGAATTGGTTACGCACTGGGCTCAGGAATTAGTGACACACTGGGCTCAGGAATTAGTGACACGCTGGGCTCAGGAATTAGTGACGCACTGGGTTTAGGAATTAGTGACGCACTGGGCTCAGGAATTAGTGACGCACTGGGCTCAGGAATTAGTGACGCACTGGGCTCAGGATTTAGTGATGCACTGGGCTCAGGAATTAGAGACTCACTGGGTTCAGGAATTAGTGAACAGAAGAGCACTAAGACCTTGTTCACACCGAAAGCGGTGCGCTCCAGAGCAGTAGATGCTGGAACGACCGCGATCGCTCACGAAACTTCCCCTGCGTTCTGAAGCGGGAGGGGGTGTGGTGGTGCATTGCATTCAATGTCCACAGTGACAGCCCCGGAGCCTCCATGCTGCCCGGCGCCGCAGCAGCAATTACCATCAGCCCGCGCCTGTCAGCGGGCCTGGGGCAGACGAGTCGCATCCCACTCGGCCCGCCCCGCTACAGCCCCGCCTCCGGTCCCGCCTTGGCCCCTCCTCTTCCTCCCCTCGTCCTAAAGCCGAGGCTGCTTGATTCTGCGCGGACCGGCCACAACCATCAAAACTAGCCCATCTGCAAAGTGCCGTCCTCACCCCATCAGCGCCCTCGGGCGGCCGCTTGACTTGCCTTGCTTTCCACGTGTGATGATAGACCTTGCATGATGCAAACTTCCTAGCTTTTAGGAGCATAGGAATGACCGAATCAGAAAGAAAAACTCTGTTCCTTAGGACCTGGCTTTAACGGCCATGCTGTCAAAGCCAGCAACCATGAAGGAGAGCGGTTAAATTCCCACTGCGGAAAAAAGAGCTGAATGATCTGGGATAGCCCTTAGGGTGTCTGCTAAGAGCCTTTGCTTCATCTGTTAACCATGCTATAACCTGGGCTTTTTAATCTATTCCAAGCAGAAAACCACAGATGCAATATAGAACCCGATATCTGCTTATCTGAGTACATTTAAGTACAGTCAAAATACCTGAGTCCTGATGAAGGGGAAGTTTGTGAGGCTCTTAAAATGCATTGGCTGTCTTTCTACTGTGAACCAATAATATCATTAAAATCATTGGACTCTTAGACATTTGTTTGGCATTTACCTCTGCAATGATCAAAACCTCTTGTGGTGCTGCAAGCTTAGTTTGCAGAGAGCACAACAGTAATGCATAATGTGCAGTTATAGTTTAATATCAATAAACATTAATAATAATGTCACTATTATTACTTCCCACCATTTCTGCCACAAAATGTGCCCTCTATTTTCACTGGGTCCCAGGCAGCTGCCTAGTTCACTTTGCTGATAATACAGCAATGTTTTCCTCATTTCCACATTTGAATGACTTCCCAATATTTCTTGTTTTTTTGAGTGTCTCACTAATCAAAGACACTTTTTACATATGACAGTAGCATGGAATACATAATAGATTTGATGGTAACTAGCTGTGAATGATCTTTTGTAATGGCTGCTCAACTACAAACTGATTTGCACTTCAGTCAAACAGTCTCAAAAGGCAGAGTGGCATTTTCCTCTATGTATACCTTAAGCCATCGCGGTCCATTGCTTTGAGAAACAGTTTTTATGTTTCAGTGTAGCCCCCAAACAAATAACCTTTATCAATGAAACTATTCAAAGACCTTATGTAACTGTGTCATTTTCCTCTAAGCTCAGATGGTGCTTTCTTTTTCTCCTTATCTAAAGCATTTTTTAGAGATGTTGTAGTCAAGAGTATGGGTCAAAGCTCTTTGGCAAAAAATTAACTCTTCTTTTTCATTTGTTCTTAAAGTGACCCTGTTGCTTCTCAAATGAAATTAAGCAGCTGCAACCTGTAATAAAAGAGGATGAATACGTACCTCTGCAGTGGGTGGAGTGTTCGCTGCTAATTGACACTTTGTGGTATGTTGGATAGTGTGTGCCCCACTGTGCGCTGGGGTTTCTCCTGGCATCTGCTATTTCACTACAGGACTCATTGGACAGTGGGGGAGCGGGTTCTTGGCACTAAGTTGGGGACATGCTCTGACACACCTAAAAGCATCTTTTAGCAGCAGAGTGCTAGCTCTGCAAGAGAGCAAAGAATGGACTTTCTGCTGAAGGGAGGTGTGTTGTGAATGTCCAAGCTATCAAGGTGTGTTATGCTCTAGGGCCTTGGTTCTCAACTGGTGGGTCATGACCCAAAAGTGGGTTGCGACCCAAAAGTGGGTTGCAACCCCGTGTTCAGTGGGTCACCACATGTCTTCCACTTTTCTAGAACAGCACTGTCAGTTCTCGCATGAAGCAGGCACTCAAAATATGCTGCCCAGTGCAGAGTGTCAGCTTGAGGTGTGGTAGGCTAGGGCTATGGCCGCAAGGGAGCTCCATCCATAAGTGCATTGCTTACAGCTCACTCGTGTGTCCTATAGATGTGCCTGGACCGGAAATATGTCACATTCTGGTTTCTGGCACCACCACAGGGTGTGCAAGGGAGCTTTACAAGTGGATGCACATGTGCATAGAGCTACTCCACAGCACAGCAGCCCACACTGGACCCCAGGCTGAGGATCCACTCCAGCATTCACTCCAGTAAGAAAGGGAGACTGGGCGAATTAAAAAAAAACAAAACATTTTTTGGACTGTGTATGTGTGTGAGAATGTGTCTGTGGTTGTATGTGACTGTCTGTGTTTTTGGGGGCCCATTCACACTACTACAGTGTGTTAATCTCACAGTTCCGTGTGATTAACGCACTGTACCATGCAATCGCACCTACTGCAAGTTCTGGTGTGGGAGGTGCAGTGCCATTTATTTGATAGCACCAAAAACACATCTCCCACCCACAGTTCTATTGCCCGCATCTGAACGCATTGTACCACATTGCAGTGCAACGTGGGTCACAACCTAATGACCAAGGACAAATGTGGGTCCTGAGGTTACACAGGCTGAGAACCAGTGCTTAGGGGTGGCAATACAGTTTGTAAATATCAATAGAATAGAACTGTAGGCAGTCATTCCTACAGATTTTCTATGTTACAGTTATTGTGTTGATCTACACATTTTACTTGGGTAACGTTTAAACCTCTAATCTTGGTTGAATGAGTACTGATTAAGAGAACTTATGCAGCAAAATCAGTGTGTTTCCTATTCCTTATGACATTGCCTTGTGGTGGACCCATCACATATGATATATACTATGGGCACCTTATCTATGTATAGCTGAAATACTTGGACCAAACCATTTCATATATGTCTGTCTCAAATTGTGAGTTAGTCTTTAAAAGCAGGACAGTACATGGAACTGCAGTATGTCAAATTATGTAATTATCCATTGAAGCTTAGTAAATGCTCCCTCTACTGCAAGGAAAATAGCATTTAAAAGGGTAATTTGTGTTGGCCAAACAATATAAATGATTCTAAGATGTGTAGGTTTAGTCATTTTATATACAGTACATATGTTCTTAGGTGTTCTGATAACAGAGGGTTTCACAGAGGTAGTACCATCAGCCCCAGGCTGCAGTTTGGGCTTTTTTTATATTTATTTTATCAAAGTAACATTAACTTGATTTAAAAATAAAAGGCAGTACATTACTAATGTTGCAATCTTACTGAAATGACTGATTTAAATTAGGGCTGTGCAAATTAACTATTAATTTCTCGATTAATCGTTAATCATTTTGATCGATTAACATTTTTTTGATCGGTAATGGAAATACTCACCTCTCCGACGGCTTCCGGGAGTCCCGTCGGAGATCCGGTGACGTCACGGACATCGACGTCACCGGACTCCTCCCCCAAGTGGCTCCATCGGCTAACGAAGGGGGGAGAAGTCCGGTGACGTCGATGTCCCCAAGTGGCTCAGTCGGCTAACGAAGGGAAGGGGGGAGGAGTCAGGTGACGTCGACGTCACCTGACTCCTCCCCCCTTCCCTTCGTTAGCCGACTGAGCCACTTGGGGGCATCGACGTCACCGGACTTCTCCCCCCTTCGTTAGCCGATGGAGCCACTTGGGCCGGGGAGTTTGCCCAAGAAACTTTCTGCACGAGCGCCAGCCAAGGCATTGGCCTATACACATACAGCACAGCAATGAAGTAATAAAATGAACTAGGATCACACTAATCCAGCACGTTATTATTCTGAGTTGCCCCACTCAAGCGGCGGCCATATTGAGTGGGGCACGTGAGATTAATAACGTGCTGGATTAGTGTGATCCTAGTTCATTTTATTACTTCATTGCTGTGCTGTATGTGTATAGGCCAATGTAGTTGGATCTGTATTTGCGTTATAATTAATCGAAATTAATCGATTAAAAAAAATTTACATTAATGGAACACGAAAATTTTAATCAATAACAGCCCTAATTTAAATGCATTATTCACTCAAGTTGCCTCACATGCAACTCATCACCCACAGAGCAAAATACTTCATACATTCATTTTTTACATATCATATACCTCAATTTTATTTATATACTACTTCTTAGATTCTTTTTATATTTGTATACTCTTCTATATGCTCCTTTTGTAACATTAGCAAGTTTTTATATTGATTTCAAATATAACTTTGGGCACTCTGTGACTCTTGGAGACCATCCCCAAAAAACTTAAAGGCTGTCCTAACCCAATGCTCAAACCAGAACCAGGGGCGGACTGACAACACATGGGGCCCCCGGGCAATACAAGATTATGGGGCCCCCTTGTGCTCCGCCCATATACAAGTCCCTCCCACACGCCCCACCTGCATAGACATTCTTGTGTCACAGAAATTTTTTCTCTACATTATTTTTCAAATAGTGGGCCAATTCACTAAGATGAATTGCGGGGAACTGGCTGTCCATGCTTCTGGGCTGTGAGCTGTGGGAGGTTAGTGGGAGGGGCCGGACAGTGTCAAAGTCAGTGTTCTATAATTGTTCTCGATCCTATAAATTTTCTCCACTGTGTCACTTCCAGTGGGGCAGAGTCATCCGAATCAGCTGTTTTCATGACATGTTCGCCTGGAAGAGACGCCGTAGAAAAATTAATGGATTGAGGAAAGTTAGAACACTGGTAGTGAAGGGATGCCTCGTCAGTGCTGTGCGCGTGTACGACTGCTGCGACCCTGGTACTTCTGCCACTAACTCCAAGCTATAGAGGGACTACAAATCTCAGCACAACAACAATGTACAATAATACCACCAGCTATAGAGTACTATAAATCTCAGAAATACATTATACAGCAATGAAGAATACCACCAGCTATAGAGAACTATAAATCCCAGCAATACATCAAAAAGCCCTCGGTCCGTGCCCGACTGCCCGAATGGTCAGTCCGCCCCTGACCAGAACATCCTCAGCCATGTACTGACTGTAATACTCACATCAGCCTGCCGCTCTCTTGAGTAAATATACTAACTTCAGAGAATGCACCGATTAGAACAAACCCAGTGGCTGGCCTCTTTCCTCCCCCCCCACCCCCCGGACTTTGGGTTTGTTTCCAATCAGGAGTGCGATGGGAAATAACTTGGATTTCCTCCCATAGAGACACACACTGGCTGTCATTTCAGGTGCATGTGCCGCCAATAACACAATAACCCAGAAGTGCTTCCCTGGCAATGATGATACTACCCTATACTGTATACAGAAATTGGTAATTGTGCATCCCTAATTACCTGCCAAAGGACTTGTATTTCTGTCCATCCAGGTGTGAGATTTACACAACTCTGGCACACAGCACAGCCCTGTCTGTCAAAAGACTTCATCTCTGCTGTAGTTCATTACGACTCACAGGTCTTATCCCTTCCCAGCCTGTGAATGGACAGTGAAAGGAGAAAGAGCGCACTGGGTAATTTATCTGTCTGCTGCTCTGCTGTTTCCTGGTACACCTGCATGCAATTTATCGACTGCATTAATATGCTCACACTTGGAGACTCATATACATAGAGTTAGGACCACACCTTGCAGAGGTGCCTTGGCGCGGCGGTGTGGCTTCTACATAATTTTGGCCAAAAGTTTGTGCAACTAAAACCTCTGATTTTAAGGCATACTGTTGACAGGGCGATGTGTTTGGTTGCAGGCTAGCTGGCAGGTGAGCTGGGGATTTTCTGTGTTTTGTATTGTTGTAAGCCTTCCCAATGTGCACCCTGCCGTAAAGGCTAGTTATAGATTCATGCAGGTACCATGTTTTTTCTGTTTCCTCATTTTACTGCAAGTTCAATTGACTGACTCCAAGTCTACATTTAGGGGTTTGCAAGAGGTTGGTACCAGGTCATACCCCGGTACTTGCACCACTTGTATTTAAAAATATATATAAAATAACACATTTAATGAGGTATAAATGAAAACTGAGCTGCAGTAATTTATGTATTTTACATCTGCCAGGAGTCCAGCTTTAAATGACAAATGGCTATTGCAGACCCCTTTGCAATTGTTTCAGCACAGCTGAAAACCCATTATTCTGCAGAAAAGAATAAAAAATGTATTTCTTTTGGTAGCAAGATACTGGCATTCCAAAATGGCCGAAGCAAAACAGATTTCTCAAGAAACACAGCGATAAAAGCAGAAATTGCGAGTGTCAGATACAAATAGGGTATAGACCTAAAGTATTTTTAAGGTAATATTTTACATTTAAACTTACAGCATGCAATGCATTTGTGGGGTGCATGCACCTCCTTTACTAGGAATAAAAGAACATATAAATATAGATATAACAGAGCAGAAAAATAATAAATATGTGTAGCGCACCCCCTAAGGAACCACAGAGAAAAGTTGATGGGTCCTCTGTGGTACCTCTGTGATAGACCTCTTGGATGGTTTCACAGCACACCAGCACACCTTGTGAGGTTTTGTAAGAGCTTTACCAAGCAGTAACATGTTAACTTTATATAAGTACAAACAATTATCACTGGAAGATAACATACAATAGAAAACACTATAATGTTCAGACATATGCTGATACTACTGCCTATCTGACTTCCCAGGCTATACTAAACTGATAGATACATGTCTTAGTCCCAATATACCCAGGTTTTAAACCTACTGGACAGTGGTATTGAACTAGGCTAGCCATCAGTGGGGCCCAAACTTTGCTGATACAGAGGACTTGAATTAAGTAACATGATGGCCAGTGGCCTTCCAACCGTCCTGGAAGCAATGACTCTGAGTTGGCCAGCGAGGTTCCTGGATACGCACAGCATCTCAAACTACTTGCACAGCAGGTATCGGCCTTAGACCTCATCAATACAGTCCTCCTGAGATTAAATCAGCAGACTCTGGCGTTAGCTGCAATGTTGGCCTCAGCATCTGTTCAATCACACAGAGCCGCAGCTTGCCGTCTCACCAAGAGTTCCCTTCACTGGAACTAAGGGGCCAAGCCCAACCCCTGAAAAACAACCCCACACAATAATCCCCCCTCCACCAAACTTTACACTTGGCACAATGCAGTCAGGCAAGTACTGTTCTCCTGGCAACCGCCAAACCCAGACAAATTCCATCAGATTGCCAGACAGAGAAGCGTGATTCCTCACTCCAGAGAACACGTCTCCACTTCTCTAGAGTCCAGTGGTGGAATGCTGTACACCACTGCATCCAACGCTTTGCATTGCACTTGGTGATGTAAGGCTTGGATGCAGATGCTCGGCCATGGAAACCCATTCCATGAAGCTCTCTACACACTGTTGTGCCAATCTGAAGGCCACACAAAGTTTGGAGGTCTGTAGCTATTGACTCTGCAGACAGTTGTGCGCTTCAGCATGCGCTGACCCTGCTCTGTGATTTTACGTGGCCTACACTTCGTGGCTGAGTTGCTGTTGTTTCTCAGTTGCTTCTACTTTTTTATAATACCACTAACAGTTGACTGTGGAATATTTAGTAACAAGGATATTTCACAGAGCACCTGAATCCAATGATTTGGGGGGTGTCCCAATACTTTTGGCAATAAAATGCGTATATATATA
>NW_017306606.1:1166129-1238209 GCF_000935625.1 Nanorana parkeri
TGTACTGTATAGTAAAACTATTACCTATGTTTTTCAAATGTTTATGGACTTTATTTATTTGTAAACATATTCATAGTAAAATGTGTGGCTATGTGCAAACCAGATGGTCATCAATTTGTATTTCCTTTGAGAAATGAAGGTTATTCCGAGTCATATTGCCCAGAAACTGGAGAGGTCCACTGCTGACTTGAGAGAAATAGCAAAATAAATCTAACTGGAATAAAAAAAGATGAAAACAGCCTAGATGTACAGCTGCACAGAAGTATGAAACTGCAGTCTGAGAAACTGACACCTTATATAGTAGGTCCTTAGTTGCTAAATTTGCTGATCGATGTGGCAGAAGAAGAGTTTCAAAGAAAAAAAAAATATTTAAAACTGACAAATAAATATATGTAAATTTAGCTCCCCCTGACCTCTAGGAGCTTATGGGGGACTGCAGAGGCAAGGTGGGCTAACATTTCACTTCAGAGATGTGTCCATAGACACTTTGTGGAATGTGAAAGTACTGGTGGGCACCAGTCACTTTAAGGATTTTCTAATATTTTATTCTATAAGCGACAAAAATAGGAGAGAGGGGAAAGGGCTACAGACATCTCATACAGTACAGAATTCCAGAGGCATCAACCACTTCCTAGTTTCACGGTGCAGAGGCCCTAAAATAATTGCAGTGTGAACCTTGGCTAGTTAGCAGATCTAGCATAGAATGTCTTATACAAGACACCAGACTTCTCTCTGAAGCCCATCCTGGCTTCTCAGGCACCTCTAGCAGATGAAGAAACAGATTCAGACCCTGACTGGGTCCATACCTGACCACCTGCAGGCTACAGGCCGGGTCAGACAGGACACACTTCATGCACCCTTCCCCAGGCCCATGGGAGAAGAGACTCTCACATGGTCAGCCCGAATATACAGTATATATCCTCCGCCAGCATGCACCACTGGCCATGAACTTCCTAGTGATTGGCTAGAGAGATATAGATATTCACAACAGCTCCATTATTGGATGCTCTGCTCTGAGGCAAGGTTACACCCAACAGCAGTGAAATGCAAACAATAACAGATAGCTTAGGGAAAACCAAAAGAGCACAGACTATCAAATCAGCTAGACTGGATACAGTCCAGCAGAACTACATTTAAGGAGTCACCCCTCTTAGGCTTCATTCACACAGGATCGGTTGTTGGTGCATATTCAGCTGCTCTAAACATAGAACACAATGCACTGTAATGTGCATTGTTCAGACTTATGTGGCGGCCGTGTGGTACTAAACCGCGCGACCCGCAAAATAGTACTAAATCGATTTTTGGACCGATTCCACACGTTTGCGTCTAAGGTAATAGCCACAAACGGGTGGGATCTGTGCAGATGAAAGATGTTTAGCATTTGCGTGTCGCACCATCTTCCGCATGGAAAACCGTGTGGGAAATGCAGACACTATATATGAATGGAGCCTTAGGGCAAGGTGGCTACATTAAAAAAAAAGATATTATTGGAGGGAAGCTTACTAGAATAGATGGACAAAGATGGGATAAAATAAAGAATTTATGGGAGACGTAGATCAAATTAAAGACTACTGGAGGAGGGCTTGATGCCTTCTGTCAAGCATGATGGAGGAAATGTAAAAGTATGGGCTTTTTTGTTGCTGCCAAGGTGGGAGATGTACAGAGTGCAAAAATACTTAACTAGTAAAGTTACTCAATAGTGCAATGTCTTGCCATTCCCCATAGTCAAAATTGATCCAATTCAAATGCTTGGGGACAATCTAAAGCACACTTCCAAGATGTGCAAAACATATTTGTTGAAGAAAGTACGGGCCTGGATGGACATTTTAAAGGGTGTGTATGCTTATACAGATATGTATTTTGTGTTTTTTCCATTGTAATTAATTTAAATAACTTTGTAGAAATCTGTTTTCACTTTGACATAAAAGAGTCTGTTTCTGCTAATACTAAGGATGGGCTGCATGTAACTTGCATTGAGTTCTAAGTTCGAGTTAGAACTTTTTCCATGTTCGAAAGTCCGAGTTAGAACCGAACACGGGGGTGTTCGGCTCATCACTAGCTAATACCCCAAAACTTTACAATATGCTGTATATATATATTCCATTCCACAGTAGTTTAAACATATAACTTGCTCTTACTTGTACAGTATGTATTTTCTATAATCCCTTTGCTTTTCTCCTTAGGGTGATGAAGCTGTACTTTGGTGCCTTCCAATTGCCTCCAGGTTAAATAATGACAGCTCTCCACTGTTACACATAATATTGAAATAAAACCCATAAACACAAGGTTTCTGCTATATCTGACCTCAACTTGTAAAACAGGAGCAAAGCAATAATTTACTTGGTCGGCAACCTTGAATGTGCCAATAATGGGAAAATAACAGATATCCACACCTGCTTCCTAAAAGGATATCAATTCTGCTTTGCACCGCACTGATTCTTACATGGGTTGAAAACTTGGTTCCAACTGGATGAGCAAACACTAGCAGATTTTAGTACTTATTAGAATTCTGTTTGCTGCCTTGTAGAAACAACCAAGTTATTATTTATACTCTGCAGTAGCTATTTTGTATCCAGTGTTCTAGTGAATGCTGCTTGACAATGAACCTACACCTCATTAAATATGGGACATCATGTACTGTCGCCAGGCAAGATTTATCTGTCCCTCTTATCAATGTTTTGTGCCTGTATTTTTACCAGGCTGCAGCTTAATTTTTCATTGCTGCAACAATAATGTCAGTCTTTGCTTTGAATTTTTAGTGCCATTAATACTGTTTAAGCTTACTCTTGATAATAGCTATTTAACTGGAATATTAATGCCAGACAGAATAAATAATAGCTAGCAGCAGGATGTGAAACTGCGCTCATAACAGACAATCCTGTTCCTGTAGGTTAATCCGAGCTCCACAGAGGATTGTTGCCTTTCTAGGCCTGTGTTCCTATTGACTTTACATTCATCAAACACATCAACAGTGGACTGTTTCATTATGCAACATTAACAGTATAAAAGCACCCTGCCCTTAGAGACACTCTACCATCTATTTGGAAAGCAAAAATTACATGTAAATAGCAGGAGCCTTCAATGGAAATTCCTCCTTTTACCTTGATCCTTCTCTGGCATATTGTTGTGTATTTTTATGCTAAAGTGAGTGTGCAGAAGAGTAATAAGTATACTGTGAGACACTACTTTAAACCTCCCCACATACTACATTGCAGTTACACAACATAGTCTGCTCCAGAACCTGCCTAGACTGACAATAAAGGAGCTGCACTACAATGATAAGGTCATCCAAGTGGTATGCACTTCTGTTAAATTAAAGTTTAACACCATTGTTCAAAGCAAGAGAGCCTTGATTGTTCCGGGTGCAGGCGATCGCACTGTGGGTGAGGGGCCTGATGTGCCTAGCTGTGGTGGCATTGACTTCAATGCACCACCACGCCCCCTCCCGCCCCTGAATGCAGGCGTTTTTACATTGGTAGATGTCATTGAGCTTGTCATTTGAAAAGTAGATCTCCAGACAAAAAATTGTGGGCACCCCTGCTATAGACCCTCCACAGTAACATATTCAATGTATACTTAGTATAGTTCCAGGAGAAGTTACAGAAGAAGCAGTCATTGAAACTGGATTGGGCATGAGTTGCCAAGTGCAGTTTTAAGTATTCAACATGGTATTACTATGCATAGGAAGGTTTAGTATGGTGGAAATAATCCATCACACTATATCCTTATTGATGTCTTCTGACATCTGAGGGTTGACCAACACCAGATATGCTGATATACCCTTGTGGCATTTATATGACTTCTATATTTCACAGGATTCTTGGTCAAAACTAGTACATTATGTTGAACACATCTGTTCTAGTAGATTATAGCACTTCCTAATATAAATAAAAAAAGTCTGGTTAATTAGTGGAAGCTCCGTCAATGTAAAAAAAAACAAATAAAAACCTTCCTGCATGCACGTGCTCAGGAAGGTACCAAGTGCACATAGGTGGGTGGTATGCGACCTTAAAAACTACACTACACTGCACATTGAACGAAAAGAAAAATAAATCTTGCTTGGAGCCCAGGCCTCCCCGGCCGCCTGGGCCCCTCACACAACACCCCTGATGGCGGTCCTGGCCGGGGACTCAGATCGCGACCCCCCTGTTCACTTGTGGGACCCCATATGGGGTCACGACCCACACTTTAAGAAGCACTGGACTAGATGACATCAGTAATATTTAGATTATATAGAAAATAAAAGAACAAATGTATTAATGGCACTACAAAATAATTCACCACATAAGCATAAATGTACATTTTCAGAGGGAAATTTACCCGCTTAAGGACAAAGGTCTTTTTTTTTTGCACCCATGTTATAATCCACATTTTAGGCCTGAAAATTACTAAAAAAAAACAAACATTATATATTTTCTGAAAGCCAAGACCCTATAAAATAAAATGTTCGCAGTTGCAAATTTATATGTTGCACAACTTATTATCAAAGCCAAAAATGTTCTGAAAAATGCACTTAAGTTAAATTTAGTGCCCCAAAACACTATATAAAACCATTGTTTTTATAAAATATAAAAGATGAGGTTACAATGAGTAAATAGATACCCAACATGCCCAGGTTAAAAATTGTGTGCGTTCGTGAAACTGAAACAGAATTCAGTACCCCAAAAAGTCCATAGACGACGCTTTAAAAGCCCCTACAGGTCATCAGTTTAGAGTTACACGTAAATATTGGCCCTAGAATTATTGATCTCACTCTGGTGTGTGCAGCGATACCCAACATGTGTAGCGTAATCGTTGTTTTTGTACGTTGGTGCACTTGACTTTTGTTTACTCAATGAAACGCATGCTCGCAGGGTGCGGGGGGACTTTTTTAAATTATTTTTACATTTCATTTATTTAATATTATTTTTTTTAACTTTAGTTGCTATCACATAGGGGGACTTACAAGCCTCCCATGTGATAGCATATTGGCAGTGACAGGTACTCTTTAGGGTGATACTGGGGGTCCAATAGACCCCTAGTATCACCTTTACACTCTAAATAAGCTACTGAAGTGCAGATTGCACTTCAATAGCTTATTTCTGGGCTTCAGGAGCCCAACAATGTCAGCTATGGGACCAGGAGTGAGGCAATATGCCTCACTCCTGGTCCCATAGAACGGGGAGGAAATCAGTGAATGGACGATCTCCTCCCCAGCTTCCTGCCAACACCCGACAAGCCGGTCCTGGGCCCATAGGAGGGTCAGCGGAGCCCAGGAAACATGGCGGGGGTGTCAGTTGCGGGGGGCAGCCCGGTTACCAGATGGTAGAAGCGATCTGGCGGCAGCAGAGCGGCCAGAATCTCTTCCACTGTAAAGCCGGCTGCCGACTCTACAAATCTGAACAGTCTGTTTAACCCCTTCAGTCTTTATGATGGGATTATCCCGTCAAGGGTCGTGAAGGGGTTAAAGGATATTTCTTATTGATATGCCATGTTATTTTTGTGCTTATTCATTAAAAGAAATGTAATTCCTGTGGGATGAATCCCTTAAAGTGCTCTGTCTCTTTCTCACTCTCTTTTTAGAAGCAGAGAGGCTCCAGGGTTTGTGCTAATATGGAGGAAATGCACTATGTTGTTTTCTTAAGGTGCCCATACACTGCACGATTATCGTACGATAATCGTATGCGATCGGTTTTTCGTACGATAATCGAGCAGTGTGAACGGAGACGTGCGACCGTTTCTACTGTACGGTCGCACGTCTTCTGTCGAACCAGCATGTTCGAAAACCAGCTGGGAATCGTACGATTCTCGGCTGGTTAGAACGGTGCTCGGAAGATAAATGCTGAACGGGCCGGTGTGCGCACGCGCACACTGCCCGTTCAGCATTGCGGTCATCGGAAGCCCGCCCCTCAGGGGGGCGGGCTTGCGATGATCGAGAGTGCGATCTGCCTGTCCAAGATAGGCAGATCGTACGTTTTTTTAATCCCTTTACAACCATCGCAAGACTAAAGTCTTGCGATGGTTGTAGAGTGTATGGCCACCTTTAGAACTTAAGTTCTGGTTAGGGTCCTGAAGACTGGTGGCTTTGTAGAGCTTTGGGTGAGATAAAACCTCCATTCTTAGGTCCACATCTTACCTGTTAGACAGTCCTTACTAATTAGCTTAGCTGTCTACTGGCCCTTTACAGTATATCTCAGTTGAATGATGCTAAAAGCTCTCTCTGTCACTCTCTCTGCTGTGAGAGCCTGCTGCTGGGTGGAAAGACTGACTGCTGACAAAACACTAAGGGCCTATTTGCAGCAGCTGTGTGTTGAATGTAGTGGCTGGTGTGCACTGTGAAGGCTGTGGTACTGATGCAATGGAAATGCTGAATTGCATGGTAACCTTATTTTTTTACGTTAGACTTTATTGAAATGTCACAAAGTGAGAGCTGATTCAGTTCTATCAGCGATGTAATGGTTTGCGTTGCACCTACTTCTCTATTTTTCAGCCCACGCCACCACAGTGGTGTTAACTGTGCTTGTTGAAAACAAAAGCAGATTGTCTTGTCCTTGCATTGGGATTAAGCCCTTAAAAGGTACCAACGTTGTGTCCTTTTGTTGGGGAGTCCATTTGGGGGGATCCTGTATATCTCAGTTGAATGATGCTAAAGGCTCTCTCTGTCACTCTCTCTGCTGTGAGAGCCTGCTGCTGGGTGGAAAGACTGACTGCTGACAAAACACTAAGGGCCTATTTGCAGCAGCTGTGTGTTGAATGTAGTGGCTGGTGTGCACTGTGAAGGCTGTGGTACTGATGCAATGGAAATGTTGAATTGCATGGTAACCCTATTTTTTTGCGTTAGACTTTATTAAAATGTCACAAGAGCTGATTCAGTTCTATCAGCGATGTAATGGTTTGCGTTGGGGAGTCCATTAGGGGGCACCCTGTTAGTCAGGAACCACTTAGGCTTAGCTAGTGGCTGTCAAATAACACAATAGCATTCGGGGGATGTAATTTTTGTCGTGTTGGGACAGGTCGTCGTACGGCAGGACTTTTTTTATTTTGGCAAGTCGGCGGGTGTTGTTCATCATGATTGATGCTAGATTACATCGATGGATCCATTTTATTTTTAAATAAAGGAATTGTCAAAAACCAACTTTTTTTTTTTAATTGAAGGACTTTTTCAAAATGAGTGGTGTGTTTATTTACTTTTACCCCTTTAGTGAATGAGTAGGTATAAAAGTACTCCTTACTCATTCAAAAGGGGGGGTGGCATCTGGGTGCCCCTTAATTAAAGAGGTACCCCGATGCAGACCCCCACAACCAATAGGTCAGGATTGTAAGGAAGAGGCCCTTGTCTGGCATGGGGACACCCTCCGAACGCTGAGGGCACATCGCCTGGTATGGCCCTGCCCAGCCTGTGCTCGGATCAAGGGTCTGGTAGAAATTTTACGTGGGATCCCATGTTTCCGCCCCCATTTTTGGTTGGTGGGGTTCCCCCTTAAATCTCCTACCAGACCAAAAGGGCCTGGTATGACTTTTGGGGGGAACCTCACACACTTTTTTTATTTTTAACTTGGGGGGGGGGGGGTCCTTCCTAACATTCCTACCAGACCTAAAGGGTCTGGTGTCAATTGGGGGGGAACCTCATGCTTTTTTTTTTCCTTCTGCGGACTGTAAGTCATTTTTTTTTGTCTAATGTCACTTTGCTGCAACGAAAATTCATGCATACTACCACTAACGAAAATTCAGATTTCGCCCGAATGCCGACACAAATTGAATTTCATACCAGATTTCTGAAAAATGAAATAACAAAAAATATGAATGAAAACGAAACAATTTTTTTGCCGGTGCACATGTCTACTAGCATTTATGTTTGGGGAGTCAGAAGAAATGGCCGTGATGCTGTACATATCAGATATATCAGTAGTAAGGAAAAGTTTGGGAACCACACATTTATGGGATCCTACTTTGCCAAATTAATGGAAAAATTTGATAAACAGGGTACCCCAAGAACCAGAAGTTAGTCTGGAAAACCCCTATTTTGCAGTATATCCTGATATACTGTACCAGGTGAAGAAAGAACAGCGTATAGAGCAGCTGGAGGTTACGTAGTCTCACACAAGGATGGTGCTTGATCTGGCCCATTCTTATAAGGGAAGTGCCATAGTCCTCCACAGGGTTTCATTGAACATATTTAATACCACTCAGACTTTGCTTCTGATTTTTGATTTAGTGGAATATTTAAAATAATAAACCAAATTGAAATGGCATTGACAAAAATGATGGGACCCTTAAATAAACATTTTCTTACACAACTTTTAGAGGCAATCACTGCAAATCACTGCAAACAAGCAAGTTCTGTAGCTCTCAGTGAGAATCCTGCACCTGCGAACAGGTAGTTTGACCCGTGCAAACTTCTAAGATGTTTTAGTTTTAAAGGGTTCCTTCTCTACACTGCATGTTTTAACTCTTTTCATAGATGTTTGTTAGGCATCAGATCAGGGCACATAGAATGCCATTTCAGAATAGTCAAATGTTCTAAAATAGTTGTGTGTTTTGGGTCAATATGCTGCTGGATGACACATGATCTGTGACTGGGATAGAACTTTCTGGTACTGGGCAGTATTAATTGTTCTCTGCACAGATTTAAGGCACCCTGTGCCAGATGCAAGGAAGCACCCCTTAAACATAACTGAGCCACCTCCATGTTTCACAGTAGGTACAGTGTTCTTTTTTTTTTAAAGCTTTTTTTTTCCGCATGTGAACATAGAACTGATGTGACTTGCCAAAAAGTTCTAGTTTTGTCTCATATGTCCAAAGGATATTCTCCCAGACACTTGTCAATATGAATTTTATCAAAATCTGACTTTTCTATTCTTTTCTTTTGAAAGTGGAGCTGAAGAGCACAGGAAGGTATTTATTTCCAATGGTTTTCAGCTACAATTTGGTATTTTTCTAAAATTTAATTCAACCTGAAATAAATATATACTGAAAACACTTGTTTTTGCCTTTATTCCAACAGAATGAATGGACATGCAGTTTTGCAGAATTAATGCATTTTCTATAAGCCCCCCTATGTAAATATAGGCATTTTTAGCAGCATCTATCTCTCCCTGAAAACATTCTGTCATCTCTTCCTAATCTGCTACATGACTGTCCAACACACAGTGTGTCCATGATTCTATGTAAATATAGATGATTTCAGTGATCAGCAGCATCTAATTCTCCCTGTAAACACTTTGCTATATCTCCCAAATCAGCTACAGGACTGTGCAATACACTGTGAGTGTATGTGTAACTCAGCACCTAGATTTCCCCACAAACAGTGTGTGATCTCTTCCCAGCTACTACCAACTACTCCATACCACCTCCAACACACATTAAACAAAGGCTGCTGGGAACCCTGACTTTAATCGGGAAGGGGCTGGCACATAGGAAAACCCCAATATTGGCACTTTTAAGCCACCTGAGCAAAGTTCAGGGGAAAGGAAGTAGATTCTTTGGTAATTGGTTGCTATAAACGTTAATGGCTGCATTAGTTTGCCATTTTCTCATGGTCATTTCAAACCCAAAGCTCATCCCTAGTGTTAACTACCCCACACTTCAGTCAAACATGTCTTATGCAAACAGATGCCTCTGATATTGGACTGTGAATAGTCTTGTCCCAGGACTAATGGGGAATCCATTAAGTGGCATACCTCAGATGGAAATTAACTCTGAAGAATTTTTCAATAATGGAAAGGGAGTGTCTAGCCAGTGTGGGCGCTACAGTCACTGAGATACTAACTTTTGGGTAAACATTTCTGACTGATTACAGACCATTCTTCCCTACAGTGGATGGCTCAGAACAAAGGAAACAATGCAAAGGTCACCAGGTGTTTTCTGACTTTACAAGACTTTAAATGTTATGTAGAACACAGGCCGGGGACCTAATCAGTGAACACTCGTGGACTGATACACTTCCACTGTATGGCGACAAAATGTGCCCCTTCTCACAAGTCTGAGCAGAGGGGGGGTGAGGCACTGACTGGCAGGATTGTGTCACATATTTTGGTTGAAAAGGACACATCCATAAAGCGCCTCCCACATACTCCCCCCTTCTTACCCTGTCGAATCGCCTGTCACCTAACTCATCTTCCCCACATTGCCTCCCATCCACCTTACCATCCAACCCCTCACCATTGAGTCCAACCTATAAACAACAATAGATAAAATAGAAAACCTCCATAAACAGAACCCTATGTCCATAGCTACCCACAGTTGTTTCAGAGGAAGGCAAAAAAAACCCCTTTAAACATGGTTCAATTTGCTCCAAGAGTCGAAAGAATTGTTTCCTAATCCTCTAAGTGCATTTATGAGGTCAGGTACTGTTGTTGGACGAGAAGGCCTAGCTCACAGTCTCCGCTCTAATTCATCCCAAAGGTATTCTATCGGGTTGAGGTCAGGACTCTGTGCAGCCAGTCAAGTCCCTCAACCCCAAACTCGCTCATCCATGTCTTTATATACTGGTGCTCAGTCATGTTCAAACTGGAAGGGGCCATCCCCAAACTGTTCCCTCAAAGTTGGGAGCATGAAATTGTCCAAAATGTCTTGGTTTGCTGATGCCTTAAGAGTTCCCTTCACTGGAACTAAGGGGCCATGCCCAACCCCTGAAAAACAACCCCACAACATAATTCACCCTCCACCAAACTTTATACTTGGCACAATGCAGGCAGGCAAGTACTGTTCTCCTGGCAACTGCCAAACCCAAACCCAGACATGTCCATTGGATTGCCAGACAGAGAAGCGTGATTCGTCACTCCAGAAAACACGTCTCCACTTCTCTGGAGTCCAGTGGCGGCGTGCTTTACACCATTGCATCCAACGCTTTGCATTGCACTTGGTGATGTAAGGCTTGGATGCAGCTGCTCGACCATGGAAACCCATTCCATGAATCTCTCTATGCACTGTTGTTGTCCCATTCTGAAGGCCACACAAAGTTTGGAGGTCTGTAGCTATTGACTCTGCATACATTTGGGGCTTTCTGCGCACTGTGTGCTTCAGCATGCGCTGTCATTTTACGTGGCCTACCACTTTGTGGTTGAGGTGCTGTTGTTCCCAGTTGCTTCCACTTTGTTATAATACCACTAACAGTTGACTGTGGAATATTTAGTAGCAAGGAAAGTTCACTGATGGACTTAATGCACAGGTGGCAACCTATCACAGTACCAAGCTTGAATTCACTGAGCTCCTGAGAGTGACCCATTATTTTACAAATGTTTGTAGAAGCAGTCTACATGCCTAGGTGCTTGATTTTATACACCTGTGGTCATGGAGGTGATTGGAACACCTGAATCTAATGATTTGGAGGGATGTCCCAATACCTTTTGCAATATAGTGTATATATAGTGCTATATAGTGTATAAGGAATTATTGGTGGGCTCAGGCATAACCAAAATATGCTTTTGTACCATATTTGTATTATTTTACGCTTTAGTTTCTGTTTTCTAAGTCTGCAGAGATCATATATATTCTCAATGACAATTTCTAATCTTGACAAACAAATGCAACTGCTAAAACATTTTATTGAATAAACCTCATACTTACTTTGACTCCATCAGTACTGGAATTAACCACTGCTGAATAGCCAGGCAACACTAATGATAGAACTTCACAGATATATATTAGCATCCACTTTATAAATAACACACAAGTACCGGGTATAATCAATGCTTTTCCCATGCTGTTATTGTGGCATATAACTCCGGTGCTCTGTCTTCCCTGTATAAGTGGATTTTTTAGGTCATTCCCTGGTCACCTTTTTTACAGAGTTTGATGAGACTTGACAGCGACCTCACACAGGGCCCTTTTAATGAATTTTACAATTCCCATTGCAGCAGCAAGGCTATACCTACTGTCAAAATATTGTGGAACACATGACAGCATGCAGACAATGAAAGAGATGGACAAAATAAAGATTATAGTCTTATCCCTTAGAATCCCTCATCACTAATAACAAGATGGAGGATTCTTGGTTGCGAGAGTAATTCATTGATAGTTCAAACAAGAAAATTACTTTGACATACTAAAAAAAAACATAGTTTAAATGGTTTTGGGGATTGCAAAAGCTAAAACATTACTTATTATTTTCACTGTTAGGGATATGGCCTCAATTTTTATTTCACCACATTTTTACTTAACAAGTAACTTAGAATAAACCTAACCCCCAAAATACTCATGCTTTATATTGCTAATTATAAGCCACTGTTTGCTACCTTACGGTCTCTCTTACACAGATGGCACCCATATAACCTCTCGCTTACTGGGAGAATATCGGCCATTAAAATGACCTTACTCCCCAAAATGCTCTATTATTTTAATACCTTACCGATTGGCATTCCGACCTCGGACCTTAAATCCCTACAAAGACAGATCCTGCAATTTGTATGGGTGGGGTAGAGGGGGGACGCCACAGAGTCTCCCAGCAAATACTTTGTGCCTCCAAACATCGGGGGTGGACAGGCGCTGCCCAATATTTTCTATTATTTTGCTGGGGCCCAATTGCGGGCTATAGCTCTTTGGAGCGCTATGACTCCTCCCGCTGTGTGAGTTGCAATCGAGTCTCTGTGGCTTGCAACGACCCACCTTATCTCCCTCCTGTGGGCGTTGCCACCGCCTCTCCCATCTTCTTCCCTATTGACGTACATGATTTGTACCAGAAATGTTTGGCTCAAATTTAGATTTGCCTTTAACTTAACAACCCAGCAGTCTTCCATGACCTCTTTTCTGTGCACCCCTTCTGTCCCAGCTAGCCTTGAGAGGAGGTGGGCGTCACCCTGGGCGGAGAAACTCCTCCTCCGTCATAGAGATATTATAGATCAGAGAACAGTGGTCCTACATTCTTTTCTATATCTACGAGATAAATACCAACTTCCTTCTAAACCCCCTCTTTGCATATCTCCAGGTAAAACATTATGCCCAGTCCATCACTAAATCTCAGACATTCCCAAAATGTACTCCATTTGAATCTCTTTGTGCAAGGTCACCTTCCTCCAAAGGCTTGATCTCCACTAGACATGTGCACCAGCAAAAAAATTGTTTAGTTTCGAAACAAAAAAAACTATTTGTTTAGTTTAGTTTCGTTTTGATTCGGACTTTGCATTATTTCGTTTTTCGGATTCGGGTCCGAAATTAAATTCGTTTTGGGATGAAATTCGTTGCAGCAAAATGACATTAGGAAAAAAAAATGATAAAATTACATTTTTTTTTCCTAATGTCATTTTGCTGCAACGAAATTCGTTAGCGGTAGTCTGGCTGAAATTTTGTTCCAGCAAAATGACAGGGAAAAAAAAGAAATTTTTTTTACAGTCTGCAGAAATTGAAAAAAAAAAAAAAGCGTGAGGTGCCCCCCAATTCATACCAGAAAAATAAAGGGTCTGGTATGAATTGGGGGAACCTCACGCTTTTTCTTTTTCATCTTCTGCAGACTGTAAAATGTCTGTTTTTCCTGTCATTAATAACGTCCAATAACGAATTTCAGCCGGACTACGCTAACAAATTTCGGGAATTCGGATTCGTTTGCATTCGTCTTAGCTGTAATTCGGATGCATCCGAATCTCTAAAAATGTGTCCGAAAAACGAATTTCGGAACGAACCGAATCGCACATGTCTAATCTCTGCTATATACAGTATAATATGCTAGGAGAGGAAAAACCGGGTGAGTATACGAGACATCCATACATGCCTGCCCATCACACGGGAACAATGGTAGAGTATTTGGAGAGCGGCATCTGCATCCTCCATCTGCTCTACCTACAAGGAAAGTCAGTATAAAGTACTCTACCATTGGTATCATACCCCTAGCGCTGTAAGTCTCAAAATCTCTATTCCATATCTTTTGGCAGTGTAGCCGGATCAAGCCATTCTGGAAGAATGTCCAGGATGTAATGGAGAACCTTCTCCTGGGGTAGGATCACGTTAGACCCGCTGAACTACCTACTGGGCCTTCTCCAGGTTCCATTGGAAGCGCAGCACCCCACCAGCAGACCTGGATCTCTATACCAGAATCAAAGATGTCCAAAAATTGGAATACCTGACTGCTAGGCTAAATAACACCTTGAATCTTCACAATAAGGTCTGGGAGCTTGAGTCGGAGCTTGTTGGCTGCAGTGGATGAAGAGGACCAAGTGGCTCCGTTCAGGTTTTTGGTGAAGCCGGTATCTAACTTTTACCCTACCTAATTCTTACCCTTTCTGCTTTATATCTTTCCTTTCCCAGTGTTCTTTCCTGGCTACTTCTTTTTGTTCTTATTTTATGTCAGCAAGATCTAGCTGATGAGTAGAACCAGAGAGCGCTCTCTTCAGTTTTGAACTAGCAAAGTTTATCTCCAACCCGCTATTTTGCGAAATATAAATAGTGAATGTGATGCAATTGTACACCTAATTTTTCTTTCTGCACAAGCGGTAATGCGTGTTTGTCAATATTTTCTTATCCTATAATAGTTACATAGTTAGTCAGGTTGAAAAAAGACACAAGTCCATCGAGTTCAACCTATCGAGATACGGAGAAAAAAAAAAAAAAAAAGAAGAAATAGAAAAGCCTAAACAGAAGGCTATGCCCACAGCTACCCCCTGTTGATCCAGAGGAAGCAAAAAAAAAAAACCCTTTAAAGCATGGTTCAGGGGACAAAAATTCCTTCCTGATCCCATAAGGCAATCGGACATTCCCTGGATCAACAATCTCTGATGCCTAATATATCTATAATAACTCAATATCCAGTAATAGTAGTAAGGGATGCATGTACCTTTTCTTACTAAGGACAAGTTGTCGTAGTGGGTTTATTGTGCATTATTGGGTGCTGTATAATGTAGAATTGGCTATGGTCTGTATGCTATCTTACTTTATGTGTCATGTCTTCTGTTACTCCTGTATTTCCTGACTATAAAAATCAATAACAAATTGTAAATTATAAAAAAAAAACTTAGAATAATTTGTCGTGGCTAAATGTGTTCCTACAAGGTATGTTCAGGGTAAAGTCTAGTGGATGGGCTGAAGATTATTGTTTCTTGAAAGTATGAGCAATACTTTCTCCAAGTATGGTGTTCTCCAAGTATGCCCATCTGTGTTTAAATATCATTTGTAAAAGGTTGGTATCCATTAACTGTCTATGGTAATGCAGGGCAAAATAACAGGCTCACTTTATTCCCCCCATCTCCAGCTGCATATACTTACCTTACTTCTGCTCTCCTACTGCTAAATAGAGCATTGGGGACAGAGGGAAAATGCCCTATAAACTCAAGTTGAAGTTCTAGTTTGAAGCCTACACAGGGCTAACTTTCTCTCTGCCCCATATGACCTAGTCTGAGAGGTATAATTTCATCTTAACTATATGCATTAAAAGTAACATTTAAAGTAGGGATGCACCAACACCAGTTTTTTGGTATCGATATTTATATGACGGTACTCGTCCATACGAGTACTGATCCTGCTACTTCCGCTAGCACGGAGCCGGCTTCCTGGGCAATCAGGAAGCCAGGTGGTGTGTCATCACCCGCCCCCTGGCCTATTGTTTGCCCGGGAAGCCGGCTCCTTGCTTTTTGGGCGGCTCCATGCTGATTGGCCGGGAAGCCGCCTCCATGTTCCCCAGTGGAACTGCTGGGCAGAGGAAATCTCCCTCCGTTATGGTATTGGGGGTAAGTATCGGAGCCCAAATACTCGGTATTGTCACCTATACCGATACTAGTATCGGTATCGGTGCATCCCTAATTTAAAGAAACTATGTTTCTACAAAAAAATAGATAATTGATGCAGGCATAAAGTGCCCTTCCTGCACTCTACACATTCCTACTAGCCAGTGAGGCAAACCATAAGAGTGACGAGCAAACAGAAGTCTAAATGGGCAGGATGGATCCAAGCTAGGGTTGCCAAGTGCACGGGTTTGACCCAGACACTCCCGTTTTGGGAGTCCTATATGTATTGTGTCTGGTTGTCAGGTCAGCACCCGTACACATTTCCAAGTGTCCTGAATTTTTATTCTGTCGACTGTGTCCTGATTTGAGTCTCTGTTAGCGCAGCATAAACCTTCAATTCAGCGTCTCTGTTCCTCTGTCCTGAACCCTGTCATATTGTAATCCATGCTGGGAGGTTGTGTGTGCAGTGAAGCTTGTATGTCCGCCCCTTAGTTGCAGAATGTAAGTGATGCCTTCGGGAGCAGACAGCATTAAATTGTCTCTGATTGACCAGCTGCTTTGAGTATTTCAATCTTGTCTCCCTCAGTTGACACTCTCTCCCCATGCTCGTTACTGGCAAATTTCTGATCAGAGAACTATATCTGTTTTTTACATTACAAAGTCAGTGGTGTTAACAAAGCTAAAAACTGACAGAGTTTAATTAGTGTTCTACAGAAACCTTTTGAAAGTCAAATCGTCATACATTAGGTAAAATACTTTGAATCTGAATTCAGAATCAAAAAAGGAGCATATTTTTCACAAGTGAGGTGTTCATATCCCCCCTCCAAAAAAAAACTTGTTATCATATGTTTTAGCTAGAGCATGGAAGGGTCATATACTGTAATATAATACTGCTAATTATTACTATTTTTGCATTTCATAAAACAGTAGAAGAATATAAAGAATGGTAGTATACAAAGATGGTGTACTTTTGATCAATGGTTTGTTGCTATCTGTTTTGAGCATTGGATGTCTGAGTGCATTTTATGACATGCAATTTATTCAAGTCAATGAGAAATCACAATTTTCCTTACTCTCCTCCCCAGCCTACTTAATCCAGTGAGCCTTTACTTGGTTTGACACCAGGATCCTTTCAAAAACAATTTTATGTACTCTGCAGCCTCGCACAGAACGTACCCTATTTAAAAAGCGCTAGGCATACATCTTAGCCGCAATCATGAATGACAGTAATTGTTTTTTCGTTATATGATTACACATCACTTCATCTAGAATAAGAAAAGCATAACTACCTTGGAGATGTTGATGCAATATGACCAAACCAATTAGGTTTGTAAAACAACATCTTAATTACAAAATCAAAAATTGAAGGTTTGCGGTAGCAACCATCCATTACCAATCAATTATGACACAATAAAGAAAAGCACTTCTTTGTGAGGTCTGCTGAATGAGAATGGGCGACCTATGCTAATGTTCTGTAATACAATTAAATGAAAATGGATATCTGATCAGTCATAAAAACATTTATTAGGCATACTGTGTTAGGTACACGGAACTATATAACAAACCACTGTTGATATTTTTAATTTATACAGTGGTCTGTCACTTTTATAAAAATTCGTTTTTGATTGGCTGAGCATGACTCATCTCTGTTAATCCTGATACATTGACCAATGTTTAGGAAAAAAGATATGCAAATTCTGACTGTTCATTCTGCCCAAGCACAGTGATACAGTTGTTTTCTAATAGTTGTTTACAGTGCTTGCTACAGCAATCACATTCAAGCAGGTAATACACTGGTTTTGTTGGCTTGGCTGAAATTTGACCAGTGTTTGACCTTCACAATTTTTCAATCAACTTTTGTCGAAAGAGCCAGTCCGAAAAATCTAGGCTGAACATTGACTGCAGCCAATCAACTGCGGTCACTGTTTGGACTTTTTCACAGCAGGCCTGCCTCTGTCAGAATACAATAGACTGGTGGGGTAGGGGAGATTCCCCATCCACGCTAACAGGGGCTGAATAAGAAAAAACTCATATGGGCTACTTTATAATAGGTTTGCCCAGCATATAGCTCAGCAAACGCCTTTTGCAAGGCATGATTGCCTTAGATGCATTTAGTGACACATAAGAATCCTCAGCTCCATCTAGCAGCAGTAATGCAGTATGAAGAGCCCTCATCCAGCTATATGATGGCAAACTCTTTATTAATCAGCCCTATAGTACATGGCAAACCTTGGGATCCTTCCAAATTTAAATTTTATTAAGCTTTTTGTTTTTGTTTTTAGAGTGCTACACAGGTAATTTTTAGCAGGTCATTTGGGCTACTAAAATAGTTAAGGCCAGTGAACTATTCCTGTCCTCCATCCAGAAGTGTATCTTTGTGGTATTATGAATAAGGAAGACTGACTATCATATACAGTAGAGTACCTGCAAGAATGTTTATTCATGGCAACTAAGGCCATAATACTTGTCTGGAATCAACCCATCCCCTCAACTCCCCTTAGCTGGATAGGCCTAGTAGTGTAAGTGGTATTATGGCCTATGAAAAAATAATGTATAACAATAGAGAATTCTCTACAAAATTGAACAAGATTTTGGGGGTGATGGTGAGGAAACAGTGCAGTTCTTTTACATCCCTTCTTCAGTACATCCCAGCTAAGTAGATACCTTAGCTACAACGTAACTCCAAAGGTAGATATCCCTGAATGTAATTAATAGTTTTCTACTACATATCAATAGCCATTTTATCTAGTTTGGGCTACACCTGATGGGTAGAAGGCTTTTCTTCATGTTAATTTACATGTTACACAATTTCAATGAACACCATTTATGCATTCTAGTGCTGAAATACAGTCAATGCCTCCTGATGTATTGTTATATCAAAAGTAATGCAGAAAATGGCTACCTATGATGTAAGTTACACAAGTAGCATATAGCGGTGGTTAGTTACACAAAACTGGAGAATTATCACCTGGTTAAGGTGGGCTTTTAATAAACCAGAATTATATACTGTATAGTGTAATGGTTCGTCTGTCATATTACATGCAGCACATGATGCCAAAGAAATGCAGTTTATTTCTCAAACATGCAGTTTGTTACTCAAACATGCATGTGTCAGGCTAACCAGGCTACGTTATCCTTGCATAAGTGTCAGTACGTCCATCTCCAGGCAAAAGTTGAATAGCATGCTCAAAAGGCATGTTATAAAAAGGACTGTAATGATACAAGTTTCTTTTGGCCAAACCATTACATTTTGTTCTCTAAGTGCTATGCAGGTATGTGTTCACATCACAATCAAGGTCTAATATTGCTCTAAAGTAATGAGAAATGTGCATCTCTCCTCTAGTTCCATTATCTGCAGACAATAATATGTTCTTTGTAGATCTAAATGGCTTTTGCTTGATCGTATTTACGTTAAACCATATAATTATTGGTATACCAGTGCATGCCTAATTTATGTATTTGTAATGTGTCACAAAAAGTATTGCTTGCATTTTTTTTGTTTTTTTTTAAACTATTTGGTTTTGGTGGGGAAGGGGAGTTGTTTTTTTTGTTTTTTTTTTAGCATATACATTTTTTTTTTAGTCATAACAAGAAATGGGGTCATACAGACAACCTGAATCACTCAGGGATACTGAGTGGTAACATTAATAGGTAAATGAGGTTACATCGTCGTATGTACATGGATCAGAAGATGCATATGGTACAGAGTAACAATCGGTATATTATGAATTTCAAGCATCAAAACTCAACAGAACAATCTGATAAATCGAAAGTAGAAATGTAGGGACTTGTCAAGGAGAAGGTTTGGGGAGCATTTTGGGCTGGGACTTCTTAGCACAGTAGAGTTTTCTGTAGAAGAGGCTTAATAGAAGAGATTACCAGTGTAACGAGTTTACCATCAGGATCATGTAGTGACGGGGTCATGTGTGAAATGGTTCATGTGAGAGATAATGTGTTGGGGGGAATGTTAAAGGAAATCCAGGGGTCCAAGGGAGCCACTCAGCTTTTCTGTTAGATATAATGGAGAGTGCTGAAAGATAGTCATAACCTCCCACAATTGGTGCACAGGTAGTGCAGTTAAGCAGTCCGGGGAGATGTTTTGGAAACAATATAAATGCTCAATAGGCTTTAGGCTTTACAACTTGAATTGTATCTCCCTCAACGACTTGTTGATAATCGCTGAACATACACCCCTCCAGCCCTGTAGTTTGATGGACTGTGTAACCTCGGGAGAGTGGCCCATGAAGGTGGCCCATTTATTGATGTAAGGGGGCAAGACAGAAGAGGAGGAAGAGGAAAATTAGTATATAGATTGATAGAGAAAGGACAGCAAACTTTTCTGCGTGGGGGAGGACAGGAGTTGACGGAAAGGAGTAAAGGTTTTGGCGTTCCAGGGCAGAGATAAATTGTGTGACCTAAAGTGGGAGATTTGAGCATATTGTAAAAAGTCATTAGGTGGGACTCTGTATGTGGATATGAGGTCCTTGAGTATTCTGCATAGGCCTTGAGGTGTCAAGAGATCTGAGATGATTTGAATGCCTTTAAGGGTCCATTCTGCGAAGATGTCAGATTCTCATCCTGGGGGAAGTTCGGGGTGGAGACAATAGGCATCAGGGGAGAAACCATGCCAGGTAAGTGGTAAATTTTCCTTATTTCCCTCCAATAAGAGAGAGAAGAGATAATAGTATCTCTCAAGAGGATATTTCTCTTAACCGTTAGTGGGAGACAGGGAAGGGGAGTGTGTAAAACTCCGGTGAGGGACCAGGGAACCACCAGGGAGGATTCCAGTGAAGTATTAGTAAAGAAAGATGTGTTGTGTACCCAGTCCCAGACATGGTGGAAGACTGGCCAGGTTTGTATGTATTTGTGTTTGATGAGTAGAATGATAGTTTGCATGGGGTACAGGAGTCGGGTGAAACTAATCATGCATATTAAGTGGCAGCGGCCCAGCATGGAGGGAGGCAAGTCTTGCCATTTCTGCAGTTTGGCCGTGATTTTACGAATAATCGGGGAGTAATTCAGGGTATATAGGTCAGAAGCATTACGGGGATTTGAATTCCCAAGTATTGAAGAGAGTCAGTCTTAATAGTAATTTTTTAATTTTCGGGCCAGGTGAAATTAGATTTAACAGGGGAGAGAGCTAGGGGCAGCAGTTCACTCTTAGCTATATTAATTTTGAGGCCAGAGAAAGTGCCATAAAGCTGTATATGTTGAAAGATATGTGGCAGTTGGGTAGCTGGGTCAGAGAGGAACATTAGAATGTCATCTGCGAATAAGATAATTTTTAGTACACGAACGTTCGTTTCGTTTTCTGTTCTTATTCGTTTCTTATTCGTTTCTTATTCGTTTCGTTCGTTGGAGCAAAGTGACATTAGAGAAGGAGAAAAATATTTTTTCCCCATCAAATGTCACTTTTGCTGCAAATGAACGAAACGAATAAGAAACGAATAAGAAACGAATAAGAACAGAAAACGAAACGAATGTTCGTACTAACGCTACCGAATTTCGTCAGAATCCGAATCCTGAATCCGAATTGACTTTCACACCCGAATCCTGAAAAACGAAATAACACAAATCCGAATTTAAAACTAAACGAAACAAATTTTTTGGCAGTGCACATGTCTAGTTAGAACGGGTATCAGATCGCAGCTCTACCTCCGATGCCCAAGATTTTGATAGGCCTGGAGAGAGCTGCTTCACATCACACCACGTTTAGCACAAAGAAACCTGCGTTCACCGGTAAGGTAGGTCTTCAGGGTGAAACAGGTGGGTAGGTTTATGGGTTAGACTAGCAACTAGCTTGAGGCCACAGATATATGATGTCCTCTTGTGACACGGCAGACAGATTTAGGCAGGCGTATAGCTATGATGCAGTGTAATTGGTTACCAAGCATACAGTTGAGTAGGCTTATAGTTATGCTATAGATTAGGTTGCAGTACAGCAGACAATGGATTAGGCATATAGTTATGCTATAGGTTTGGTTGCAGTACAGCAGTCAGTTGAGTAGGCATATAGTTATGCTATAGGTTAGGTTGCAATACAGCAGACAATTGGCTATGAGTATAGGAAGTGCTGTGGCTCTCCCTACCATAGCCCTATGGCTATGGTAGCAATACTTGCTGTTTGAGGCTCTGCACAGTGTGGAGGGATCTCAGCAACTTCTCCTTCAGTAAGTGGTTCCTGGAGTAGCAGGGCTGTGGGTTTGATCAGCATCCTGCTTCGATAATAGTGGGACGCCGATCAAACGGCAGACCGCGGCTTTATGCCAACTACTCGAGTGAGTGGGCTGAGTCTCGCGGTGCGCCTGCGCAGTTGCACGTACGGCTCGTCGTCCCGGCCGAGGGGCGATACGAGTATCACAGGAGGCCAGAGAGCGGGACAATGGTTCTGTCGGCAGGTTAAAGAGCAAGGGTGACAGGGGGCAGCCTTGGCGTGTGCCTTCATGTAGGGAGAATGGAGGGGATAGGGCGGTGGACGTGAAGATTTGGGCCATAGGGGATGTATACAGGGTAGAGATGAAATGGAAGAAGATGCCAAAGAAACCCATGCGAGACATTACTAATTTGAGCCATTGCCAGTTGACTTTATCGAAGGCCTTCTTCGCATTCAGGGCCAAGTTAGCCATAGGAGATGGAGAAGGGCAAGACAACTTCGAGCATTCCAGAGCCATAATCACTTCACGTATATTCAGGACTGCAGCACGGCCCTTAATAAAACCTGCTTGGTCAGGCGAAATAAGTTTCGGCAGCAAAGTGGCCAGATGATCTGCAAGGATTTTGGAGAGTAGCTTAGCATCCTTATTCAATAGGAAAATGGGTCGGTAAGAGGCTGCAACCAATGGGTCTTTGCCTTTTTTGGGTAGCAGTCTGATATATGCATCATTGAAGGTGGGTGAATATGTTTGTGTGTGTAAAATATGATTGAAGAGAAGCAACAGTGTGGGGCTAACATCATCAGCTATAATTTTATAGAATTCTGTGGTCAGGCCATCGGGCCCCGGTGCTTTGGAGCAAGGGGAGGAATGGATAAGATTCTCCCAGAGAATTTTCCTCCCAGAAGATGAAGTGCAGTCCCAGCCCAGGAGAAAACAGAGTAGAAAATGATGGTCATGTAGGGGAAACAAGCAATGAATATAGGGTAGATTGTGGAGATAGCACGAAAAAATTAAATAAAAAGTAAAAATAAGAATGTGCAGACTTCCTTTTTTTCCCAGATGGAGGTACGCAATTTGCAGTCTCACAAAGGGTCAGGTAACCCAACCCCAGAGCGCAGACCAGTGAGAGTTGGCACAGTCAGGAGAAAAAAATAAACAGTAAGTGTAAAAAAAAACCTAAAAAAAACAGCAACATGGATGCGCCGTCCCGCCAGGCATGGTCAAAACAACAAGTGTGAAACAGTAGAAATGTGCCTGGCTCGCTTAAGTGCAACGTTCAGGTGGCGGCTGTTGAACCGGACCTACAGCAAAACAGTGGGCATAGGTGAAAGTCTGAGAGATGAGCACCTCAAGTGAGGGAGTCAGGTTTCTTCTTTCGTGGGGGGCTCTTGACAGGAGAGTCAGATGAGGGTGCTTTGAGTGACTGGACATAAGCCTTGGCATGATCGACTGATGTGAATTGGAGTGCTCTGCCTTCAGGGGTGGTTACACGCAAGATGGCCAGGTAGGCAAGTGCAAATTTGATCCGCTGACAGACTAGTGCCTGGCATACCTCATGGAAGGCTTTGCGCTGTTTAGTGAGTTCGGCGGAGTAGTCCGCAAACAGCAGGAGCTTGTGGCCCTCCAGCTACCAAGTTGCGCTGGTAGCGATAGGCTTGGAACAAGTGATGTTTGTCGGTGTAGTCCAGATATCGGACGATCACTGCTCTAGGTTTTGTTGAATCTTTGGGTGGACCCATCCTATGAGCCCGTTACACCTTGCACATGGCGGAGAGGCCCAAAGCCTGAGGTATGGTGTTGGAGCAGTAGTGGTGGAGCTCAGCAGGTGTAATGGATTCAGGGACTCCAATGATCCTCAGGTTGTTCCTGCACGCCCTGTTTTCCAAATCATCCACCTTGTCAGCAAGATAATGCACAGTGTCAGAGAGACGGTCATGTGTCTGACGGTTAGAGTACATGTCATCATCTAGATCAGATACACGTGATTCCAGTGTACGGATCCTATGACCCTGAGCCTCCAGAGCTGCATTGAATTGCCCCATATGTTGTTTGATGGAGTCAGCAATAATGTGTGCCAGATCAGCTTTGAGGTGTGAAGCTACAACAGAGGCTAGGTGTTTGTAGTCCACCTTATCAGCAGAAGGAGATGACCCATCCCCAGATCTCTCGTGTCGGCTGAGCTGCATTTCTTCCGTGGCCGCCATGTTGGAGGAACCGCGGCTGCTATCAAGCGGTATTTCCAGCGATCGTTTCGCGGTCGAAGCACGGGCGAGGTATTTCTCCATGTCAGGGAGAGGATCCTCCCGTGGCATCAGACCGGAGTGTGACTTGAGGGGCACCTACAGTGAACGATGTGGCGGGTGGTGGGACGGAGCTGGGGAGCGCACGTCTAAGTCATCAGGCGCTGGAACTGGAAGTCTGGGGAGGGGAGTTTTATTTTTGTTCCTACAATTTAATTTAGGCTCACTTACTCTCTCATGCAATTCCTTATAGTTAACTACAATGTGATGGTAGAAATCTTGGGACATGTATGTTTGAATTGTTATCTTTGGTACCACTGTTGATTTTTAGAAAAATAATATGCATAGCTACCTGAATTGAGTGCTTATCTTTGTTTTATTTGCCTTTAAGTACAGGAGGGAGTTGGAGTGTGAACATTTGCATTAATTTTTTTCATTATTTTTTTTTGTTGGTTTTAAAAACTGTAAAGTTTAGGTAGATAGTTCTGCTGGCAACGGTTTTCCTGGATTCTCCAAGGGGCCAAACAACGTATTTTTATTGCATATGCTCAATGTTTCTAACTGGTGTATTTCTTTTTATCGTCTGTTTAATTAATATAGCAAACTAGCTATTGCACCCTGCTGCTTTCAATCACCAGAAGAGGACCTGATAGAAAAATTCAGGTCCCCCTCTGCTGAATGACAGCAGCAGTGGGCGGGTGCATTAGCTAGTTTGCTATTGGCTATTGCAAAGTGCAATAGCCAATAGGAATCTAGCTATGCAATTGTATGCCTTTTTTTTCTTTTCTGACTGAAGGTCAGGCCGCGGCTCCCGATGTCAGAAAAGAAAAAAAAAACGATCGCAGGGAAAGGTTTAATCTGCTCGATTGAGCAGATTAAACTTTTCCGGTAAAAAGTGTTTCTCTCCCGGCCGGGATGTGTACTCACCGGCCCAAGCAGCTTCATCGGGTAACGAAGGGAAGGAGGAGGAGTCCAGTGATGTCACGGACATCGACGTCACCGGACCCCTCCCCTTTCCTTCATTAGCCGACAGCCACTTGGGGAAGGGGGGAGGAGTCCGGTGACGTTGATGTCCGTGACGTCATCGGATCTCCGACGGAAGACCCGGAAGCCGGCGGAGAGGTGAGTACGGATCGAAAGAACTTTGATCGATCAAAATAATTTTGATCGATCAAAAAAATGAATGATTAATCGAGGGATTAATCGTTAATTTCCGCAGCCCTAATATATATACTGTATATATGTTTAGTATTGTGTAATTAATGTGTGGGGGTACATAGTTAGGTTATTTACCAGGGCATGGTTGTTGTTTTTCTAATTCAGATATATATTATATCAACACAAGACATTTTCCACAAAATACACATCAAGCCAACCACAGCTGTGTGTGGAGGAGGCCCTTTGCTGGAAGGAAGCCCTTTATTGATCAAATGGAATGGATTTAATTTATTAAGGTTTGCAGTTAGATTGGCTACAGAAGGGAAGGCAGTCCATGTAACAAACCACACCACTTACTTGTGAATATGCAAGGGGGGGCAAGTTAATTCTCTCCCCCAAATGGAACCTTATGCCCATGTTGAGGAGACATGCCTCATCCCCAAGTTATCTGGGGGTTTGTGGGGGGGGGGTCCACAGATATTATTATTATTATACAAGATTTATATAGCACCAACAGTTTACGCAGCACTTTACAAAATGGGGGGAGACAATACAATTACAATACAATGTCAGTACAATAGGGTTAGGAGGACCCTGCTCGTGAGAGCTTACAATCAATTGGGAGGGGGGTGGGGCAAATTATACAAAATGTAATAGTTGTTTAAACTGAGTTATTGGAAGAAGTAAAAGTACATTTATGTTGAGGTGGGATAAGCTTTCCTGTAGAAATTCGTTTTCAAGGATCGCCCAATGGTGGAAAGAGTAGGAGATAAGTGGTCAGATTGGGGTAGGGAGTTCCAGAGAACAGGAGCTACTCTGAAGAAGTCCTGGAGGTGAGTATGGTAGGGGAGTGACGGATTACCGCTAACAAATTTGGTCCAAATCCGAATTTCCGAAACAAATTGACTTTCGGACCCGAATTCCGAAAAACAAAATAAAGCATAATCCGAATCAAAACGAAACGAAACTAAACAAATGTTTTTGCTGGTGCACATGTCTATGATAAACTGAAGGGAGATAGCCTGTTTATTGGTAGGCCAACAAGGAGGGAGTTACAGCAGTCGAGGTGAGAGACTGCAAGGGAGTGAATTAGAAGCTTTGTGATTTTGTTTGTTAAAAATGGGTGAATTTTGGAAATGTTACAGAGGTTGAGTCGGCAAGATTTAGATAATGATTGGATGTGGCTGAAAGGAGAGCTCAGAATCAGGGATTACTGCAAGCATGCTGGCTTGAGGGGAGGGGTTGATTGTAGTGCTGTTGATTGTGATGGAGAAGTCGGGGGAAGGAAGACGGACAGGAGGAAATATTATAAACTCAATTTTAGACAGTTTGAGTTTGAGGTAGTGGTGTGACATCCATATTGATATGTCAGTGAATAGATTAGTGATGTTGAAGAGACAGAGGAGGGTGAGCTGTGCCATTAGCATAGAGATGGTATTGGAAGCCATGGTAGGATCAACTGACCCATGGTAGGTGGCACTAAAAGGTGCACTGAGAAAAGTAGGAGGTGAACCATGAGATAGCAGAGTCTTGGAGGCCAAGGGATTGAAGTTTATTAAGGAGAAGTGGGTGGTCAACTGTTAAAGGCAGCAGAAACGTCCAAAAGTATGAGAATAGAGTAGTGGCCATTGGTTTTTGCAGTTAGTAGATCCCCCCCCCAAAAAAAATAATATGAGGATATATTACATAAGTACTCCTTATAACTCATTTCCAGAAGGAGTTTAATGTCAATAAACACACAAACACAAAGGTATAATAAAAAAATAAAATGCACATCAATCATGACATTCCACTGCATGCTCCTGACACATAGTCGGTGATAATAGAAACATTCCAGGTGCTGCAAAAATATAAAAATACTGTGGGGCATCCTAAATAAGGTGACATCATATATGATCTGATCCAGTTCAGTGGGTTTGAATGTGAAATAATTGGAACACAGATGCACCAGGTAGAGTTGCTAATCAATTCTAAACAGTCAATTTTACAAACCCCACCAATCATGCAGTGTGCTTAATTCGGCCAAGGAGAGAGAAGTTCTGAAAGTGTATGTCAACACCAGTCACTTTAAAAACACTAAACAAAGCATGCAAGAGATACACAGAAATAAACATTTTCAGTGGCATTCCCCAGTGAACGCAGATGAGCCACACCTATCAAGGTAAGCTATCTACCAAATGTTTGGCGCATACTATCGCAGCACAGGCGCATATTTAAAGCCAGGCTTCAACATTTGAGGTTCTGTGCGTGCGTGGGGCTTTTCCAGCACTGTCTTTTTCCAAATTAGCATTCTAGCATTATTTATGTAGTAAACCAGCCTGCGCACCTCAGATTTATTCACAGGATAAATGCCAATGGATAGATGGATGGTCATTATAAACTTTTAGAAACTGCCTATTAAAATCATTATGCAGATGGCTTTTAAAGAAGGTTTAGTTGACTTTTAAATGTTTGTGAAAGTTCTAAAAGTAATAGAGCATGATCAGCTGGCATCCAAAAGGCAATAACAGACACAAGTTGAGCTCTTAGCATCACTTGGGTTTTACATTTATCTCCAGCACTTGTGAGATAAAATATTTATTAGAAGTCCAAATGGCCATCAAAGGAGTGAAAAGATTTTTAGAAAATGAGTATGTCTTGATCTGCTTGGTACAGTCTGGTACGTTACTGGAGATTTTCCACGTTCTAGTAAATGACAAAGATATTGGCTCAGGTTCAGAATAAGTAATGCTGTACTATACAGCAGAATGTCTTGCTGGGACTGAGTAGTACATCCAATATTCAGAAATGTGAACCACTAAAGCAAAGAAGAAATAGCATAGAATTCAGGAGGGATTGAGTATTTCTGTGACAACTTGGATTTGCAAGTCAATCTTTGAGCTTTGCCTGTACACTTTATTCCTTTTCTTCCCTTCCTTATTCAGTCATGCAAGGTAAAGGTGAACTTCTTTCATCTAACTCTGAAAGAAAATAATGTATTCTATCAAAACCACAGATACTTGCACAATACTGTTTTCTAAGGAACACAAATGCAATTAAGAGTGTTTAAATCTTTAATGCTGCTGAATATTTATTGAATTACAAATGTTCAATCTTAAAGTCAAAGCCTCTGCAGTTTTTTAAACTTTTTGCTCTCTGCAGGCATTCGAAATCTAGATCAAAAGTAAAGGCCTCTAACTACTATTACATTACCATGACAACCATCATTCTAGATGTATGTCAAGATGACAGCCATTTTAAAGAATGCTGCCTTGTACTTCATATTCAATCTTCCATATTACACAGGATGCTTTTTAGTGATACTAAGCTTTTTTTATTTTGTAATAAGGAAGAAGGTTGAAAATGAATCAGTCCATTATAACATACAAAGCCTGTAACTGTATTACTGAATTTTATTTTCATCATCTGTACAGAATTATCACATGATCAAATGTTATTACCTGCTGCCATTGCATTTCTTTGGATTTAGAGTGTGATTCATCAGTCTACAATCTCATGTCCTTACTACATTACCAATGAAACATAGAAACTAGGTTCTACAAGCCAGGGAGGAGTTCAACAGAAGCCAGAATTCTGTGGAGGAGTCTGTGGAGGAAATGCAGAGAAGTGCAGAATGTTGCTAGTATAATAGCAGTGGACACCGGGGATTGCAGTGTGAGGGTCATGGGGCCCCAGTGTGGTGTGCGTAGGAGACTAAATGAGTGCTGCAGGGGGGGGGAGTGGTGGGTGTGCATGTTGAGTGGCTGGATAAGTGGAAGGAGCAAGGAGGAGAGAGAAGCACTAAAGGCACTGTCCAGGCTGACAGGTCACGAGCAGGTAAGGTGTGTGGAGCTATATAAATTTAAATTTTATCAAGAAGGAGACAGTGGTGAAAGGTACCTGGACGCTATGTAGGAACTGGAGCCGAGAGAGAGTGTGAGCTGACAATCGTATCCGTGTCCCATTGCACTCCAGAACAGAATCCCAGCATGTAGTCAAATGGGTGCTGGAATGACGCACAAATCCAGACATTAATAAGCTAGTCACCCACATACCAAGATCCAGTGTATCAAAGTGTCATAGTGTGAATATGGGTACATGAGTGTGGGCTGAGGGACACTGATTGCAGCTCGGAACTGTATTACTGTGTAATAACTGTACTATTGTGTATTACATAGTTAAATAGTAGGTAAGGTTGAATAAAAACACAGGTCCATCTAGTTCAAACTATGGAGTTTGTGTGTATATTGCTAGAAATTCCCATAGCCCTGTATATTCTGTAAACTGAGGAACTCATCAACGTGTTTTTTGAAGCTGTCAGTGTATAGTGTATTCCCAATACTGCAGTTCCCATTGATGAGTTTGTAGATTAAAATCATGTCTCCTCTTAAGCCACTCTTCTCTATGGAGAACATGTTTCATTTTTGTTGTCTATTTTCACTGTGACAAGATGAGAACTGTAAAAATATTCAGAGCTGTTATAACTGATGGCCATCATAGTAATACTGGGTATTGTTGTAACTGTTGAGCACTGTAATAATATAAGGAACTGTGATAAATGACTGACACTGTAGTAATATTAGAGACTGTTATAACTGTTGGGCACCACAGTAATAAAGGGAACTGTTATAACTGGTGGGCACCATAGTAATAGAACTGTGATAACTAACATCAATAATCTAGAACACAATACAAATTTTCCAGACTAAAAACTAACAGGGGCAAGAAAATGGGTAACAAAATAAATCTTGCATATCCCCATTACTAAGTAGCTGACATGACTCCCATGAAAGGTAATGCTACCTGGTGTACATCGTGCTCCATGTATGCACTCCTTGAGCATCTGTTTGAATGCGAATACCGCTGTGTGAGATGTGAACAAGTTATTTGCTTGGAAGCCCAGATCCTGGATCTAAAAAAATCAACTGGTGGCACTGAGGAGTATTAACAACATAGAGAGGAGTTTAGACCTTAGATGCTACCTGGGGCCAGTAAAGAGGAGGGTGTTGATATGGAGGTGCAGGATCCAGAGGGGGGTATCTGCGTAACAGCTTGAAGACTGGGTAGAGGGAAAAGTGTTAGAGAAGCATATTGGGATGTAACCTAAATTGTTACATCCCAATAAATATGCCCGGTTGCATGATGTTTGGGATATCAATTCAGGGGCAGCATTGCTGGAGCAGAATATCGCATCTAGCTGCCATGGGAGTGACTGCTCCAGTATGGAGGGGAGCAAGGTCATAAGCAAAAAAAGACAGATATTGGTGGCAGGGGACTCCATTATTAGGACAGGTTAATCTGTCACAAGGGCGCTTGGGTTCGGCACATTGTGGATTGGATGGACAGATTGTTGGGTGGGGCTAGGAAGGACCCAGCAGTTTTAGTGAGAAGTTGGAGCCTCCTCAAGAAAGATTTCATCGACTTGGGTAAAGAAGAGAAACTCCGGGTTGGTATTCTCTGAAATGAAGTGCCACAAGCCACACAGAGAGACAATGCAAGCTAAGCGAGCTAAACAAGTGGTTAAAGAGCATAATAATTTAACACTGTGCTAAATATCAACCCACCTACTAGATGAATAATTCATATAAAACAGTGAAACTACTAATCCCATCAAACCAATGTACAAAATTCACCTAATAACAGCTACAAAATCACATAAAGAGATGTGTGCAGTTAATATAACTCAGCAATAAGCGTATTCAGTCAATCAATTGCATCAATCCACCATGTGCAAAACATAGCCCATGGAATAGTGATATACAGCCATCATGCATCATGCAAATAATTACATAGTTACATAGTATTTGAGGCTGAATAAAGACACATGTCCATTAAGTTCAACCTTTGTGTGTCTGTGTGTGTTTGTGCCTGCTTGTACCTGCATGTGTGTATATGAGTCCCTGTGTGGTCTTAGTTTTTAAGAGTACCTGTATCCCTGTGTGTTGTGGTCTCTGAGGATGGTATCTAATTGATTTTTGAATTAATCAATATTCTCTGCTAATACCACTGCTTGTGGCAGAAAGTTCCAAAATGTAACTATTCTGACTGAAAAGAATACACCCCTATGCCCTTTGTGGATAAATCTTTTCTCCACCAATTTTGGGTGGTGGCCTGTAGTCTTTTTAGGGAGTTTACAGTAAAAAGTTTATTGCTGATGTTGACATCTCCAGATGTTGTACATCAAAATCATGTCCCCTCTTAATCGCCTCACTTCCAGCATGAACAAGTTTAAATTTAGCAACCTTGTCTGATAGCTTTGGTCCTCCAGCCCCTTAATTCGTTTTGTTGCCCTTCTCTGGACTATCTCAAGCTCCAGGACATCCTTTCTGTGGATTGGTGACCAATATTGAGCCACATACTCAAGATGAGGCCAAACCTGTGATCTATAAAGTTGCAAAATTGTTGCTTTGTCTCTACAATACATTCTCTTTTTAATGCATGACAGTACCATGTTGGCTTTGTTTGCCGCAGCCTGGCATTGCATGCTGTGTGGTCTACTATGAGCCCCAAATATTTTTCCATTTCCGAATTCCCTAGTGGAGTACCCATTAATGTGTATTCTGCTTGCCTGTTTTTAACCCCAAAATGCATTACTTTACATTTTTCAACCTCATCTGCCATATAGTCACCCACTCCCTGATTTTATTCAGGTCCTCCTGTAATGTTATAATGTCTAATCCCGTCTCTATTACCCTCCCAATTTTAGTATCATCTGCAAACACTGAATCATGGCCTTCTCCCGGTCATTTGTGATTAATCTCCCATTCTCATCTTTTATTGGGCCTACCTGCTCTTTTGTTACCTTTTTACTGTTTATATATTGGAAGAATTTTTGGGAGTTCTTCCTACTAGACATGTGCATTCGGATTCAGACAAACCTGCAAATCAACAAAAGTCAGTTGATTCGGTGGTTCGTCCAAATCCGAAATAACAAATTTAATATGTACCCGAATGTACTAAAACGGTATTCGGGCATACATTAATTCGTTTTCAGAACACGCCGGCGGCCATATTGGCCATCGGCGTGTTCTGCGCATGCCCGTCGCCATCTTGGAGGTGGAGCATGTGATGTCACATGACGGTGACGTCACACACTGAACTTGTGGCAGCCGATACGGACGCCGGCGCCTTCTGCGCATGCACACAGCCATTTTGGAGTAGATCTAGGTGTACACCAAGATGGCATCACTCGAACATACAGGCGCCGCCATCATGGTCTATACCTAGATCTAATCCAAAATGGATATGGCTGCCGCTCGTTCTGTGGTTTCAGTGTGCTATTTTGGATTTGGAGGCTCGTTGCCTCCAAATCCAATATAGGAAAAGGAATCACCACCAGTAGAATAATCCAACATGTCCATTTATTGGACATAGACGTCACACAATCACAAGAGCCAACGTTTCGAGGCCAATAAATGGACATGTTGGATTATTCTACTGAGTGCTGGTGATTCCTTTTCCTATATTGTGTATGCATGGTGCCATCCGTGTTCATCACTACAAGCACCATTGTCTTCATAGGCCTTGATTGCTGCAAGGTGTGCGGAGGATTTCCCCTTCTATCCAATTTGCCTTTAAATCCAAAACAACATAAAAATGTGTTTCCTTAGACGAAACGAATGAAAACGTATTTCGTTTTCAATTGTTTCGTCTGAAATTTTTGTTTTGCACATGTCTACTTCTTACAGATTGTGGCGATATGCATTTTGTAATCAATTTTAGCTGCCCAGATTTCAGGAAGGGACTGCATTAGCATTCCTTGTAGCTATTATATTTATTAAATGCCAGCTTTTCTTTGTTGTGTTGTCTTACCTTTCTATTTAGCCATCCAAGCTTAGCTTTCAATCTTTTATTTTTGTTACCCAACGGTATGCACTTGGTAATAGCATTTTGCAATGTATTTTTAAAACAATCCCACCTCTCGTAAGTGTTCATTGTCAGAAATATGTTGTCCCATTTAGTGTCATACACTAGATGATGCAGCTTATCGAAGTTTGCTTTTTTGAAATCTAGCATTCTTGTCAAACCAACACACTTCCCTTTTCTGTACTCAACCCTGTGATCACTTTTACCCAATGTATCCCTAATAGTAGTCTTCAACTAGGTCCGTAATATTGGAAATCAATAAATCTAGTATTGCATTATTCCTGGTTGGCACATCAACCATCTGATCCATGTAATTGCCCCGCAACAGGTTTGGAAAGCGGCCAGCCTTTATTGAATGAGGGGTTCCATTTAACAAATCAATTCTTGGATAATTGAAGTCACCCATTATAACAACATTTCCCTGCTTCCCAGCTATTTCTAATTCATTTATAACTTTGTTGAAAAGTATAAAACCGACTTTCACCATGAATGCTTTCATTCCATATAAACAGGAAAACGTACAGTCAATGTTTCCTGATCATTTCTACATGTCTCATCCTAGAGCTCCTGCTGGAGGAGGAGGAGGCAGGCCGGGGTTCAGCAGCGCTGGTCAGGTGGCGGTGTAGGCAGCGGCCGGCTTGGGGCTGATGGTGGATGTCCTGGGGGCAGGCTGGAGAGCCGCAGGTCAGAGGAGTGCACGTGTGCAGGGAAAGGGACCCTGCAGAGCCCACCATAGATTCTGCAGGATTTATGGTGGGCTCTGCACAGTCTATGGTGGACTGTGCAGGATCTGTGATGGGCTCCAAAGGGTCTATGGTGGGCTCCAAAGCATCTCAGGTTGGCTATGCATAATCTGTGGTGGATTGTGCAGGATCTGTGGTGGTCAATGCGGAGTCTCAGGTGGGCTCTGTGGGGTCTCAGGTGGACTGTGTGGGGTCTCAGGTAGGCTTTGCAGGGTCTCAGGTGGGCTGTGTGGGATCTATGTGGGCTCTGCAGGGTCTCAGGTGGGCTTTGCAGCCCAAGACCCTGAAGAGCCCACCAGAGATCTTTCACCGCCAAACTGAGACCCACAGAGCCCACCACAGACCCTGCACATCCCACCTGAGACCCCAGCTTCCTTGCTATGTTAATAGTGCAATCTATCAATAGCTGAATACAGGGTGTGAGCGGTATCCAGCGACTGACAGGTTATGCAAAAATTCTTAAACAGGAAGGGGTGGGGCACATTTATATGGGGGGCTGCCCAGGTTTTGTCTTTCCTTGGGCAGCCCCAAACACAAAATACACCACTGATCACATACATATGGTAAAATCATATTAGAAGAATAGGAACAGATTATGCAACAAATTAACAAATACATTGTAAACAAAAGTGCATTTTAAACACATTTAGACACTGAACAAACGTTCTCCCATTTACCCCATCAATTAATCTAAATTTCTAGGTCCATATAATAAAACAATATAATTATATTAAACACAAATAATTTTCTACCCTGTAATTATAAGCCATAATTATTATGATTTAGAGACTTCATTGTATTTATTGTCTATGAAACAATTTAGGTGCCAATCAATATTTAATCTGAATGGAGCATAAGTTTTCATTTCATAAATCCATTTTACTTCCCATTTATAGATTTCTCTCTTTTTGTTTTATCCCCTTCAATTTCAGAATTAATCTGTAAAATCTAGGGCTGCAACAACTAATTGACTAATTTCACTATATTGCACACCACACTTTTTTTTTTTTTTTACTTTCACCGCTCCAGGCTTGCTCCTGTGATGGACTGCAATCTCAATACAAACTAGCAGTCCCATCACTGGAGCCATTTTTTAAAATGTATTTTATTCTTTTTCCGATTAACCGATTAATCGAACTTAATAATCGGCTAACTAATCGATTTCGAAAATAATCGTTAGCTGCAGCTCTAGTAAAATCCCATATATTTAATACCTGTGGGGTTCCTGTTATGATGTTGTAACATACTCACCTCTCCTCCATGTCAGATCCAACGAGGGACGCCGCCCTCCTGTCAGATGCTCCTGAGGTGTCACTCACGCCTTCCTATGCTGTTTAAGCTGCCAAATTCAATTAATCTGGTGTTCCAGCAATGTGCACGCCAGACAATTCCCTTACTATCATCCTACAGAATCTCATCCTTCACTGCTCTATTGCAGCTCCCCAACCCTGTGGGGGCTGTGGATACCTCTTTCAACCTTAGTGCTGGCTGAACAGACCTTCTCTCCAGTTACTTCACTTGAATCCCACACCGTTCACTGCTGCTTCAGCCATCCTGTACCTGCAGTCGTTACCAGAAACAACCATTTATCTTTGGAGAAACAGCTTCCCAACTTCTTGCTTCATTTTCCCTGCGTTGTCCTTGTTTACTGATCATTGCTGCTGCTAGGTCATGGGCTTTCCTTAACCGCAAGTACCCAGACTTTAATATCAATCATTTTCAATACATGAACTGTTTTCATACTTTAAAGCCCACCTTATTCTCACTCCTCTTGCTGAAGGGGAGAAGTGGTGTTAAGCACTGCTGGCATATGGAGTAATATAGCCATCTATGCTACAAATCAAGTGTACCTAATACAGGAACTACTATCATACCTCAAAGTATACCTCAGTTTCACTCCTCTTGCTGAAAGGGAAAAGTTGTGTTAACTGTGCTGGCATATGAATTAAAATAGCCATCGCTATTACAGATCAAGTGTACTTACTACACGAACTGCTGCCATACTCTCATGCGTATCATAGTCTAGCTCCTCCGACTGAAGTGGAAAAGTTGTAATCCATGTGTTGATGTAAGTTATATGTGATAGTTACCCGCAGTTGAGATCCATATAGTTACCTAGTGTGTTACAGATGTGTTTTGAAATGTAGAGATAAAATATGAGTTTTTAGCTCTTTTGTAATAATATAAATAAGCTCCCTCAGTTCCACCTTAAATGTCTATGTGGTCTGACTAATATATTGTAGCCTACACAGGCATTCCAGGAGATATTTACTTCACACTCAACAAAGATGTCGATAAGATATTCTACAAGTGCTGTTAGATACAAAAAAACCTCTTTCTCTCCCACTACATTCTTCTAATCTCACAACTAGCAAATGTCTTACAGGGATAAAATAGTTTTATATTTAAAAAAGTTTTATTACATGATGTTTTACAATGTTAGGTGCTATCAAATGTCTTACATTGGGACATTTTTATATAAAATAGGCATATTGTTAAGAAACTAACAATCTTAGAAAGCACTGAAAACATGTTTTATAGGATAGAATTGAGTAGAAAATAAAATGTATTGCTGTCATCTATATTATCCATATACTGTATATTCTCCCTGACCTAACTAAGCAATTTCCCTGTCCAAAATCTTCCTTTCAAAATCATTCTCTAAAAAGTGTTCATATTTTTATCCATTCTGTTTAACTCATTCCTTAGAGTCTTGTATGAGAAGGACATCTTCTATGTACCTACACCAATAAATCAAAAGGGGGTGAAATGCTCCATAGATTATGTTCTTCTCCTATTTAGCTATGAATAAAGTGCCCATACTGGATGCATACTTAGCACCCATTGCAACTTCATTGTTGGTTATTATTATACCAGAAGTAGTTATACTGCATTGCGAGTTTCAAATATTTTTATAATACATTACTTTTATCTATCTATCTACCCTGGTTACCCTGAAGGGTCCCTGACGGAGCTTCCTAAGTGATGTTGGACACAGGGGGGATGTGAGGTAAATTAAGGCAATCAGAACCCCAAGACCTTCTCTTGGCTCTTGGGAACAAGGGTTAAATGGGCATATCCCCCCTGTACCCTACTAGCATGTTAGATAGCTGCTCCTAAAGCCACTGAAGGCCATGTATGTATGCTGCAGCCCTGACCAGCGAGATAAAGGCACCAAGGTCACTCATGCTAGATGACTTTTCTTTTTCTGTTTAGGGGAATGAGCAACAACTTCACTCTCCAACCAACCTTTCTGCAAAGACTACCCAGTATCACTTGGTACCGACCTCAGTGGTTCCTTCCTACCATCTGACATGTGATCGCCAGTGAGCTGAAACATATTATTTTTATACTTTCTCCTCATATTAACCCCTTCTTGGGACTATTCCACTCCTTAGTTGTGTAGGTCCTCCATCCATTGTCTCCTCCAGGGCTAAATTGTTTTGCTCATTTGTGCTTTATAAACTCATCATAGACTGTAGATGGAAATACCCCCACTAAAGTGTGCACATGTTTTCTCGAATCCTGGATTAAAAGAGAAGCATATGCAGCAAATAGAGGTATAATTTTTGCATTTGGGGCCAGACAATCTAATTTTCTGAAAAGGGGACTAAACCTTAATTCTAGTTATTTTTATTGAGCGCTGTATATGGTCTTAAATGGTATTTTGCCAGGCTTTCAGGTCGAGGAAGAATTACTATGGGTTTTTGTGTTAGAGACTAAATTAATATTTTTAAACAAAGAAAGAAATTATATATGAAAATATAAGCCATGTGGCTTAATACAAAATGAAAAAGAAATAATTCCAAATTAACTTTTCCTGTTTTAATATACAGTGTCAACATCTGAATTATACAGTAGTAAAATCAGAGTTATATAGAGCACCCAGAAACATAACAAATGAAGTATATTTCCATCAATTGCAATTAATCAAAAATTTATTGGCCCTTCGGTGGGCCTACATGCACAGCAGCAGGGCCAGTCATCTGGAAAAAGCACAACATTCTAATGACAAAACAAACCATTGTAGATAAACTTTAAATGTACATATAGAGGGCTATTCACGAAGGATTAAGTCAAAGCATCGACTCTGCCCAGTTGTTTAGATTTGGCTGACCCATATGACAGGTGCTGACCAAATCAAAACAACTAGGTACAGCCAGCAGTGCTGTCAACGCTAGCTCTGCCCATTTGCTTACTTTTTGCCGACACCTGCCATACAGGTCATTTTGAGGCATGTGTTCGACAGGTGCGGACAGGTCGGTGGGCGTCAGGCTTTTTTAAATTTCAGTGAGTCAGCATCATCGTTGACAAAGCTGGGCACCATGATTGACATGGATTACTTCATTGGATGCATTTTTTTTTCAACTAAAGGAATTGTCAAAAACCTTTGTTGTATTTTTTTTTCAATTAAAGGACTTTTGAAAAGTGTAGTGTTTATCTTAACATTTTTTATTTAAAGTAAATGAGCATGGGTGCAAGTAAAACCGTACTCTTTCACAAAGGGGGGCAGCATCTAGTGACCCTTTATTAAAGGGGGTACCCCTGTCCGGCCTATACTCGAATTAGGGGTCTAGTTAGGAATTGTAGGGGGCACCCCCCATTTTTGGGGGTGGGGTTCCCCATAATTCCTAACCAGACCTTAAGGGCCTGGTATGACTTTAGAGGGGGAAACCCTAGGCAATTTTTATGTACATTTTACTTGGGGTCACCCTTAAAATTCCTACTAGACCTAAAGGGCCTGGTAGGACTTTTGGGAGGAACCCCACACATTTTTTTTAATTGGGGTCCCTTCTAACATTCCTACCAGACCTAAAGAGGTCCCTTCTAAAATTCCTACCAGACCTAATGGTTTGAAAGGGGGACCCCACGCTGATTTCTTTTTCTTTTTCTTTCCATTTTTTACATTATTTTTTATAAAAAATTTTCTTGTTTATATTTTTTTTAATTCTGTTTGCTACCTCAGAAGTACAGAGCAGAATAACCAAGCTGAATGCCGCTCGGTGGCATTTGGCTATTCACTCACTGCCGTTTGTTGTATCGGCTGAGTCGAACGTTTTCTTCACTTTGGCTCAGCCGAACATGCTGAGCATGTTTGACTAACCGAAGCCAGCCAAAGCCAGATTTTAGCCGATGTATGGATAAAATCAGTTTTACTTCGGCTCGTTCATTTACTTGGCTCAAATGTTAACAGAAAGCTGCAGTATGTTAACATTCTTGCTAATACAGAGAGTAGTCTCATTTCAGTGCTGACCATGTGTGAAAGCTTATACAAATGGGTATGTTACTTAGAGCTAAAAAGATATACTGTATTTGCACAAAAATAAATGTTAATTTATTTAGAAACTTCCAAACATACACAACTGTTTTATCACTAGAACTTATGACCCTAACATTTAACCATAGTAGACATGTGCGATTCATTTAGTTCCAAATTTAAATTTGGATAATTTTTGGGAAATTCGGATGAATCAGAATTTTCGAATAAAAAAAGTGAATCTGAACATATCCCAATTTTTTAATTTCTTTCCAAATGTCATTCTGAATGAACTTAGGTTGTTAAACATTAAAGTAAAAAAAAAACAGTATGGAGTTCCCTCCCCAATGAATACCAGACCCTTTAGGTAGGAATTGTAAGGGGACCTCAACACCAAAACAAATTGTGTTGAGGTCCACCTGCAAAAACACCTTGTCCCCATGGTAATGAGGACAAGGGCCTCTTCCCCAAAACCCTGGCTCAGTGCTTGTGGGGGTCTGCGGGCAGTGATGGTTTATCTGAATCTGGGTGCCCCTTTCATTAAGGGGGCACCCAGATCCTGCCCCCCCTTATGAATGAGTAAGAGGTCGTTGTTACCCCTACTCATTCACCAAATAGTAAATAAAATTGTAAATAAACACACCACACCATAACAAAGTCCTTTATTAGGAAAAAAAAAGTATTTGACAAATTATTTTATAAAAAAAAAAGTGTCCATCGATGTAATGCAAAGGTCAATCACTTTGTCCAGCGATGTAGATCCACGTTAATCATGATGAACGGCGGCTGCCGACTCGCCAAAATAATATAGGTAATAATAAAATAAGTCCCACCGCCCTCTGACCCATCCAATCCCGACGAGTATTGCTGCAAAAATGACAGGTCTGAACCGCATGCAAAAAAATGGGCAGAGTGAGTCGTGATGTCATGGGACTCCCCATTTGTTGACATTCGAGATCAGACCTGTCATAATAACAACTGTGTTCCCAAATAGTATTCAGGAGCTCCCAAATGTAATTTGGGTCTGGGAGGTGAGATGTTATTATTACTAAATAGTAGTTTTTCTTTTGTTTACAGAGCTCGATGGCTAAAGCTAAAATGTGTGTGCGTGCATAAATATATTAAAAAATATTAGACATGTAAATTTTGTTTCCTTCTGAATGGATATTCGCACAAATTTTGTTAAATTTGAACATTTGGATGCATGCGAATTTCCAAATCTAACGCGTTTGAATGCAAATGAATCCCAATGCTTTTGTAATGAAAATTTGGAACCATCCAAATTTTGTTCAAAATGAAACTAATTCGGACATGTGACTGTTCTGGCCAATCACATTGTTTTGGCTGTTGCATTGCAGGCAAGGTCATGTGGTTTTGTTAAAAAGCGGAAATTCGGATAGATCCGAATAACGGACCAAATTCACATTTCATGTCTGAAAAATTAAAAAAATTAAAATCCAAATGGATCCCAAACTAAACAAATTTTTTGTGGGGTTACATGTCTAATATATATACTTTTAAAAAAGTAAAACATGACCTAAATATCTTTTCCTTTCATAAAGTAAAATTCTGCCATATACACAAAAGTATACGACAATGTTCCACACCAGTAGAGGTCGACTGAGTTCTATCCACGGATTTCATTTATTTAAAAACGTTATTGTATAGTCCCATAAAAACAGTATAAAATATCCTACAGAAACCTTACATTTGTTATAGATGGTATTTTTATTACCATAAAGCCTCATGTTACCACAAATGTTAACTTGTTGAGCTCAATTTCCTCCAGTATTCCATTACATTCAGTGAGTAGCACATATGTGCAGTACATCCCAAATCAAAGTCAGCAATTAGCTGCCTGCTAATTGCGATGTAGGCTTCTGATTATGCAAGCTGTCTGAGTTCTTCTGTAAGTGGTTTATCACTACTCACATTTATGTGTACAGGAAAGAATGCTATAAAGATAACTTGACAAGGGTATTGTCTACCTTTTGTAAGGGTCAATTAACAGCATAAGGCTTCTATACCAATCCCCCTTCTAATTAATTGATACAACACTGGTATTGGATTTTAGTGGCCACAGCAGTCAATTTATTAAGTATAAAACCATTTAACAAATCTTTCCAAAAATAACTGACAACAGGAACTGAGGTCCTTGGAGGCCATCCCACAACAAACCAACCAGTGTCTGCCTCCATGGCCCCCAGATACACCACACCGCCTCGGGGACTTAGCAGTATAAGCATACACTAGATGACTAACGATCCGACCCGTTAACAAAGGGATGCCATACCTGAGACAGCTCCCCACTCTTAATTAAACAGCAACTGCATAGATTGCTCCTCAAGGACCCCAATACCCTGCCTGGCTGCAGTGACATGAACAATACAACAAAACAAAATGCAATTGGACAATGGAAATATCGAACAAAAGGAAATACCACACACAAAAAGAAAATAGGGCGGGAGCGTGGGGCACTACTACTCCGTCTGGATCTGGAAACTTCTTTCCTCAGGGATCCACCTACACTCCTCCTCTCCGCACCTCTGACCAATCAGCTAAGTGTTACATCATAACCTCCCTTTTGCTAGGAACCCTTTTTGTTTTCTCAAACCCCTGTCATGTAGGCCTTCCACAGACGCCTTCATCTGCTGTTCCAGGCCTGTCTACATGGGAACCCCCATTGATTACATTTTAAAGGATTTTAACCACATTTTTCAGTATTTAGCACTGAGATACACAGAGATACTTGGACTGACATTTATTCAGTCATGCAACACTGTAGCCAGTTGAATTTATATATTTTTTGGGACTTTGTTTTGGTGGGATTCAAACACCATTTTTTTTTTTTAGTTTTTGCTATATAAAAAATGAAAATTTTGAAAAATAAAAGTTTACCATACATTCTGTTCTGAAACATTGCAAATAAACAATCCTTCTTCAAACACGTATGCCAAAATGTATTCTGCTACATTTCTTTGGTAAAAAATAAGCAAATAGGTGTATATTATTTGTAATGTGTGAAAATTATATAGTCTACAAACTATGGTATATATACCTGAAATGTATCAACCCTGGTGTCCTGACTGCCTATCACATTTCTTCCTAAAAGGCCAGGACATTAGATACACCCACAATATGATCCCATGTTTGAAAGCAGACACCCGCGGTATTTGATAATATGCATGGTGAGTTTTTTTTTAAGATTTAATTTTTTGGCATATGTTTTTAGAACATGATATCCAAAATTCAGCTGCACTCCATACAGCTATGCGACCTTATAAATATAGTGTATTAATATCACGCGTGGTGCTGTGCAGAACATCAAGTGGAAGATGAGTCGATCGCAAGCACTCACAAAGGGAACTGTGTCAAGCTGATGAAGGGGCCCTGCATGACCCCGAAACATTGTTGAGACATAATGTGATGTGATTAATAAACGCACGTGTACAATAAGCCCTTTGTGTGTACTGGTGATCGACTCATCTTCCACTTTTCAGAAAATGAAGGAAATCTTTGTTTTATTTTTTTACACAAAGTTGGCAGTTAAATAAGATATTTCTAACACACACACACACAGCATGCACATAATTAGAAGTACACCACAAAACACATTCTGCTACTCCTCCACAGTATGTGGATATCACATGTGTGAAATTGTTTGCCACCTAGCCTCATAGAGGGGCCCAAAGTCCAAGGTGCACCGCACCCTGCACCTGACTACCAATGACTTTTTTTGGAGGCCCTGAAGGGCCAGGACAGTAGAAACATCCACTAAATAACCCAATTTTGGAAAGCAGACACCCCAAGGTATTCAATAAGAGGCATGGTAAGTTTTTTCTATCAAATGTTTAAAGACCCTAGAGTGCCAAGACAGAAGAAACACCCACAAAATGACTCTGCTGGGGAAAGGAGACACTTCTATGTATCTGATAAAAGGTATGGTGAGTCTTTTAAAGATTTAAATTGTTTTCACAATTTTTGGAAAATGAAAATGTAATCTTTTTACACAAAATTGTCAAATAACAGCATTTTTCTAAAGCATAGCATAGGTATACTTAGAATTACACCACAAAGCCCCTTTCTGCTACTCCTCTTGAGGATGGGGACACCATACTTGTGAAACTTTTTTCCAGCCTAGTTGCATAGAGGGTCCAAAAAGGAGCACCTTGAGACATGCCATAAATTATGCATCTAATTTCCTGACTATTTATCAAATAGTTAGAAGCCCTAACGTGTCACAATAGTATAAACACCAACAAAAGTACCCCATTTTGGAATGCAGACACCCAAATGTTTGCAAGTACCTGTCGTTTCAGGAGTGCAGTTGGCCACAGAGGCTGAATGAGACTGGTGTTTCAGCTGGAACACAGAGGGACATGCAGATGGGTAACTACAGGTGACAGGCAGAGACGTGGTCAGTATGCAGGCCAAGGTCAGTCCAGGAGGCAGGCAGAAACATGGTCAATAAATAGGCCTAGATCAGTTCAGATGGCAGACAGAGACATGATCACTATTGTCAGAATCTTTACTTTGATTTAAAAAAAAATCAGTATCTTATTTATGAAAACAGGTAGGGGTCTGTACTGTAATTAAGGAAAACATACCTGAACAATGCCTGCATCCAATCAGATTGTTCAGGTATTTTAAGAGCCAGCGGGGCCAACTAGCAAGATACTGAAGCTTGGCCCAGTGAGAGATTCCTCCATCCACACAGGCAGCAGGCATAAACATGGTCAATAAACATTCAATGATCAGTTCAGGAGGCAAGCAGAGACATAGCTGGTATTCAATTCAAAGTATCAGTGCAGATGGCAGGTAGAAACATCGATAAACAGGAGATCAGACAAAAGCATATATCAGCTAGTAAATAATAAATGAAACACCTTTATCATACCTACACTTATATCACAGTGAGGTATGGTAGTGACATAAGCAGTTTTTAATGCAGAGGACAGGTTGTGAGGGACAATAGTAACATGCCATTCCTTATTTCTTCTTTGCTACACATGTGGCATCTTTTTTGGGGTGTCTGGTCTCCTTGGGAGCGGGGGGGGGGGGTGAACAATATCAGCTCTGTGTCTCTTTTATGCAGTTTGCTGAGAGACCGAAACCTTTCAGGAGCAGAACCTTCCTGGTACATGAGGGCTGTTATAGTTTCCGCTTAGCATTTTAGGTAGGAGCTAGCTCTTTCTGCAAACGTATAAATTACATATAAATTATACATTGTCAATTTGAAAAGGTAGATGGAAACTTTTTTGTAGACACAGATAATTTTTTTTGGGACAGATCAGAACGTCCCTGAACTTCCACTGTGGTATCTGGTATACATTAAAGGACATAAACGTCTGGTTTGTCCTTCCATTTAAGGGATACAAGTGCTTCATTCCTCAAACGTGCTGCTTCTTCAGCTTCCTGTGAGCAAGATTTTGGGGAAAATATTTGCAATTTGGTTGCATTGTACTACAGGCTAGGGTTGTTTGAGGAAGAGGTGCTTGAATAGTAGCACACTGTTATAACAATTGTTCACATAGAGGTGGTATCCCTAATGGATACCACCTCAATCCTTCCACTGCTTCCCATGTAAGATGGGCATCCAAGGGGCCCCAGTTGGCTATCTCTCCCTTCATACACACGAAAATGATATGTGTAGCCTGCACCTCTTTTACACAGCTTGTCAAATGTTACCCCATACCTGGCACATTTGCTGGGGGGATACTGTTTTATAATAAGTCTGCTTGTTAAGGTTTTGAATTCAGAAACATTGAGAGGTTTCCACTCAAATGGTCTGGCATAAGGGGAATTGGGATTGCTTACAATTAATTGTTGGTAATAAAGGTTGGTTTGTTCAACAATTAAATTGACTAGTTTTTCCGTAAAAAACAAATAAAAAGAATGCATAGGTGTAAAATTCTCTGTTTTCATCTGAGCTCCTGGTTGGGCAGTAAATGGGGGGTAACAGACATTGCCAAAATAGAGGGTAGCCACAAGGGATTTGAAAGTGCCTCTGGCACACTAGTATGGCTAATTCTTTGTGGCTGGTATTGGCTCACCCCACTACTGGTACTTGCCACTTCATATGGTTGCATTGCATTGCTGATGCTTGTCTGCTGCATTTCAGCTGGATGTTCGATGTTTAATGGCACAGCACACCTGGCTCTATTAGCAAGGGCAACTTCATCTCCTGAACCAGAGGTGGTTAATGAATACTTTCAGCAGGTTCATACAATCTGACTGTGAGGTCTTTCCTTTGCTCTCATCAGTCATACTAAAAATTTTAAATGCCTCTTCACTAGTGTACATTTTTTTTTACAATGTTGGTAGTGGCTATACTTTTCTAGTGCTAACAGGACTGGTTCTTTCTGGCACTGGATTACGCATTTACTGGTACTACTGGCAATCAAGACACTGTCTGTGGCTGTAATGGTACATATGGACACTCTACTGGTACTGCTGGTAATCAGGACATTGCATGTGGCTATAACAGTACCTTCTAGCACCGTACTGGTATTGATAGCAATCAGGACACTGACCCGTAACGGTACCTGCTGACACTAGCACTTCTACTGCTGGTAATTAGGACATGAATTGGGGCTGTAACAGTACCTGATGACACTGTACTGGTACTGATGGCAATCCCAACACTGACTGGGGCTGGCACTGGTACTGTGTGGCACTTATACTGGAACTGCTGGCAATCAGACACTGATTGGGGCTGGCAGGTTGTCACTTTTACAGCTGTTGGGGCTTAGAAAGTTCCTTTTTTGCCCACTTTTCTATGTGCTTCTGATGATCAGTGTTCTAAACTCTTCTTCCCCTCTCACATCCAAACAGTATGTTAGAAGAAAGGGAGAGAAGCAGCAAACCACAGCCCATGTTAATGCCATTGAGCTAATTTCACGTTGCTTGATATTTTGCTTGTACTTTCACGTTGAACCCAACTTCGACTGAAACCCAACCTCGAGTTGAACGCCCATGCTTACTAGTCACTTAATGATCTGGAACAAGAATGCAGCCACTAAAGTATGAAACGTCTGATCTCCTATCCTATTGTCACGTACCTAATGGAGCTTGAGATGACGAGGGCAGCCTCTCTCTTGCAACTCTGGTCCCAGAAAGCCTGATGAGTGAATACAGGTACTCTGGGGCACGAGTGCCGGAATGAAGACTTGGGTACTGGGTGGAAGTCCGTTTGGCCTCGTGCTGCGTAATGCAGTATAACCACACAGCAGGGAGGCAGACAGCGGGTATTCGCAGTCAGGCAGACCGGGTCGGCAACGTGCAGGCGGGCAGGTAGTGAAGCAAGGAACAAACTCGTGGTCGGGTCACAGGCCGGGTTCGATAACATGCAGGCAGGGAGCGGGAGAATCGTCAGACAAGCCAGGGTCAGGATACCAGAAGATCAGCAGAGTCAGGAGCAAGCCGGGGTCAGTAACAGGAAACAACAGGACAAGGAACTGGCACAGGATACAAGGCACTAGCTGAAAGGGTACTCAGCACTGGAGACATGGAGGGGCTGAGCTTAAATAGCCCGTTTGGCGCCACAACACGTCGCAGATGCGCGCACGCGCCGTGAAGCGTGCACGCGCGCGCACTGACGTCTACGCAATAGTGCACGGCCCGCCTGACACTGTGGGTCACGCCGTGCGCATGTGCATGCGCCATCCGCTGTGTACGGGCTTCCTGACATTGCCCCCTCCCAAGGGGCAGCCTCCGGATGCCCATCCGAGGCCTCGTCTCAAGGTGCCTCTTACGAAAAGCCTGTATCAGGCGTTTGGCATGAAGATTAGCTTCCGGTTCCCAAGAATTCTCTTCTGGGCCGTAACCCTTCCATTTGACCAGATATTGGAGGCAACCCGCACGCCTTCTGCAATCCATAATGGCCTCGACCTCGAATTCTTCTTCGCCATCAATCAATACAGGAGGAGGAGGAATAGATCCACGATCAGGAAACGGACTGGGAACATCAGGTTTCAGTAATGACACATGAAAAACAGGGTGTATCTTATAGGAAGAAGGCAACCGCAATTTATAAGCTACTGGATTGATTCGTTTCTCCACCGAGAATGGACCTATATAGCGAGGACCCAGTTTTTTGGAAGGACAGGCCATTTTCAGATTCACAGTAGACAACCAAACCAGATCATCAGGCTGTAGCTCCAAGTCACCCCTTCGCCTCTTATCGAACACCCTCTTGTTATCTTCTTGTGCCTTTGCAATGGACTCTTGCAATATTTGATTGTTAGAGAGAAAGAAAGCAAGCTTGTCCTGAACAGCAGGCAGAGCCGAATCAGGAATCGCCACAGGCAGGAAAGCAGGGTTGTACCCATAATTTGCAAAAAATGGAGACTGCTTAGTGGAGGAATGGATCGAATTATTGTAGGCAAATTCAGCTAGATGGAGTAGAGACACCCAATCATCCTGTGAAAAGGAGGAGAAACAGCGAAGATATTGTTCCAAGGTCTGATTTGTACGTTCAGTTTGCCCGTTGGTCTGAGGATGGTAAGCAGAGGAGAAGCATAATTGTATATTCAAGGTCTCACAGAGAGATCTCCAGAATCTCGAAGTGAATTGTACTCCCCGATCAGAGGTAATGGTGGTAGGTAGCCCATGCAACCGAACAATATCCTTGATAAAGACACGGGCAGTCTCTGTAGCGGAGAGGACTCCTTTTATTGGAGAGAAGTGAGCCATTTTCGAGAAGCGATCGACCACTACAAAAATTACAGTGAAGTCTTCTGAAGGGGGAAGTTCCACAATAAAATCCATTGATATCATCGACCAGAATCTGTCCGGAATGGGGAGCGACCTCAATAGCCCCCAGGCTTTGGACTTGCTTCCTTTACTACGTATACAAGTAATACAAGAGTTCACATAGCTCTTAAAGTCTACCCCAAGGCCAGGCCACCAAAAATGCAGTTGGACCAATTCGGAAGTCTTGAGGACTCCAAAATGTCCGGCCAGAGTGGAGTCATGACAAGATCGTAGTATTTCTCACCCCGAAAAAACAAACCATCCTCCTCTCTGAGCTCAACATCCGGAGGACTTGAATTCCCAGACATGGCCTGTCGAATCTGGGATACAAGATCAGTCATCAATAAAAAATGATTGGCCTGTAAGATAGTATCAGGCCGCTTTGGTGCCTCTGCTTCAGGAAACATACGAGAAAGGGCATCGGGCTTCCCATTCTTCGACCCAGGTCTGTAGGTGATGTGGAAAATGAACCGGGTAAAGAAAAGTGCCCATCTCGCTTGACGTGGGTTGAGGCGTTTGCAGATCTAAGATATTCCAGGTTCTTATGATCCGTGAAAATCAATACAGGGTGATTCGCCCCCTCCAGTAGGTAACACCATTCCTCGAGGGCAGCTTTGATGGCCAACAATTCTCGATCACCTACATCGTAGTTTCTCTTGGCAGAGGTTAATTTCCTGGAAAAGAACGCTAGTGGGTGCAGTAGAGATTTCGTACCTTGTCGCTGTGATAGTACTGCCCCCACCGCACTTTCCGATGCGTCAACTTCTAAAACGAATGGAAAAGCTGGATCCGGATGTCTGAGGATGGGAGCCGTGGTGAAGAGATCCTTCAATTTCTCGAAAGCATCTTGAGCCATAAAGGACCACTGGAATCGTATCTGCTTCCTCGTGAGCTGCGTGATGGACAGAATAATTTTTGAAAAACCCTTGATGAACTTCCGATAAAAATTTGAGAAGCCGATAAAACGTTGGACTCCTTTCTTGTCCGAAGGGACTGGCCAGTCCAGAATGGCAGACACCTTTTGTGGGTCCATAGAGATGCCATCAGTAGAAATGATGAAACCCAAAAACTGGATAGTCTGCTTCTCGAACTCACATTTCTCTGCTTTTGCGAACAGTCCATGCCGACGTAGCCTCTCAAAAACCTGCTTAACATGCGTCTGATGGGATTCGAAAGAAGATGAGAATACAAGGATGTCATCCAGGTACACAATCAAAAATTGGTCCAGGAAGTCCCTGAAAATATCATTAACCAGATACTGGAAGGTGACCGGGGCATTGCAAAGGCCGAAAGGCATCACTAAGGATTCAAAATGTCCGAAACGGGTCCGAAAAGCCGTCTTCCATTCATCTCCCTCACGCATTTGGAACAGGTTGTAAGCTCCTCTGAGATCCAATTTGGTAAAGACTGTAGCATTACGAAGTCTCTGAAAAAGTTCGGGGATCAGAGGAAGCGGATATCGATTTTTAATGGTTATCAGATTCAATTCTCGATAATCGATACAGGGAAGTAGGGTGTGGTCCTTCTTCTCTATGAAAAATATACCAGTGCCAGCAGGGGAAGTCGAGGGACGAATAAACCCCTTTGCAAGATTCTCCTCTATATAATTCTTTAAGGTCTCCAGTTCTGGCTCGGATAACGGGTAGATCCGTCCATATGGAATCTTGGCTCCTGGTAGCAGTTCTAGGGGACAATCATAGGGGCGATGAGGTGGTAACACTTTTTGTTTACTGAACACATCAAGATACTCATGGTAATGCGCAGGAATGAGTGAGCGAACTGTGAGCACGCACTGACGTCTACACAATAGTACACGGCCCGGCCTGACACTGTGGGTCACGCCGTGCGCATGCGCCATCCGCTGTATACACCTATCTTGCATGCTTGTTCAATGGCTATCTAGGTAGTGTAGCTTGGATATGTACGGTATAACAGCCCTAAAATATTCACATTGAAATGCCATTTTGGCCAACGTTTCTAAATAAAAAACATTTTCCTTTAACCCTAAACCTGACACTTAGAATTTTGTGATAATGTTATTAAGAGGGTTTTTTCATAATTAATGTTTTTATCTAGAAATAGTCATTTCATGTGTTAAAAAATAAATAAAAGTAAAAGAATATATTATACAGAGCAACTGTGTGCGGCACCCACCATTCGAATGCAAAATAGGGACAAAAAGCTTTATTTAAAAGTGTTAATAAGTTATATGTTTAAAGGTGATGCATTTGAGCCATAGCGTTGTCTGTTGATGGGATGAGCTTGGGGTTTGGGTCAAAAGTGAGTTTGACCTGAACCCAATTTGTTCACCATTCAATAAATCCCAGGTTGCTGTTTGCCAACAAACTGGCCGGGAATGTGTCACTGAGCAGCTGTAACACTACCACAACTAAATGACAGGTTCCTGGCCAGATTCTGTTTGGAAACAGAAAATCAATTTGCTGTGGTAGCGCGGTGGGGCAACATTGGTGGCAGATTATCATGATTGATGCTTTATTTATATCACTGGACAACATAAATAAAAGTGGATATACATCAGGGGCTTTGTTTCCATTTTTTTTATCACTGATTTATCACATTGGATTTTTGTTTTTATTCACATTTAACTCTTTGTGTGAATAAGCAAGGGGTACTAATTTATCCCTGTACTCATTCTCCAGTGGGGCTGGATATCTGGGAGCTTATTTTATTGTAAGTGGAGCCCCACACTTTTTTTCTTTCTTTTAAATATCACTTTTAAAGAACAACATTGCTCTGATCTGTAACTTCAATGCAGCTTTAAGGCATCCCCTAGCATGTTGTTGAAAGAATGTGTTTTCTTATGTTATTTCCTGTAAGCCACATGAAAAGACCCTCTTACAGCAGAGCTTAGAGAGGGGAAAGGAGAAGCGCTACAAGGAGCCAATCAAGTGTGCTGTAGTGCATGCTAATAGGACGAGAGATAAGAGTGACATAGAAATTAGCTCATCAGTGTGTTGCTCCTCCTTTCACTGTCCAGTAACATAGGTGGGAAGGAGAACTGCAAGTGGGAGTGAAAATGCAGCCACCAAACATCAGGTTTCTTTCCTTACTAAATAGGAGTGTGCTGTGTGGCAGAGTAGTGTAAATTACACCTGTGTAGTTAGATGTTTGCCCGGAGAACAGCTTACATTTTAAAGGTTTAGAGTGCCCATTTTATATAATTATAGTTTTAGAGAGAAATGTAATATACACAAATCTCAATGAATGAAAATTAAAACTGAACACAAAATTGTCATTATAGTATATTTCAACTTTCAATAGCTGTCATCTTGCATGTAAATATTTTATGCAGTTCATAATTTGAGTTTTGTTTTTTTTTCCATATTAGTTCTTTGCGTTTCATTAGCTTTACAATATACTTTGTCCACAGAGACCTACCTAATCATAAATTCAAAAACTGAATATGAATATATTTTGGACATTTTTTCAGTGATGTTAATACTATTTTAGTGGTACATCAAAAGTAAAAAAAATTTGCATAATAAGATGTAATGACTCTTAACAACCAAATTGATATGTATATTCTATAAGACATTTTTATGCTCTGAGTCCCACTGCCATTTCAAATACTTTATGATGGGGATGTAGATTACTTTTGTTTATATTTTCTTTTGTTTATGGTCCAGTTCATCCTGCCATTTCAGATTAATTTAAAGTATTTGTATAAGGTTTCTGTATATATTTTATAAAATCATATTTTATTAAAATTATTATAAAAGACCATGCAACATTTTTCCCTTTTTCATCTGGGTGAATATATGATTTCACATATTAGATTCCAAGGCACAAAGTAGAGCTGCAGGTTATAGTTCACATGTGTTTCAGGCTAGCCTCAACTGCTTACCTTTTTTTACAGAGATGAATAGCTCACGCATTTGAAACAAAAGTGATTCCGAAGTGATTTAATTGTAAAATAATAAAGTGATTCAGAAGTGATTTAATTGTAAAATAAAGGTTTTGCAAAAATAGTTTAAAAAAAGATATAAAACATGTTAAAATGGTAAAAATGGCAGCAAACGGCAGGTGTTTTTTTATTGGGTGTCTTATCTTTCGTGGGCCGCCAGGGCTCAAGATTGCAAGATTAGGACAATTTGCATCACTGGATGACCTGATCAATGCTGGATTGACATTGCGGGAAATCTTTTATTTGTTAAATAAAAGGAATTTGTTCTATTAAAGGATTTTTTTACAAGGTGTGTTGTGTTTATTTACTTTTGATTGAACTCTTTGGTGAATGAGTATGGGTAACAACTACCCCTTACTCCTTCACAAGGGGGGGTGGCATCTGGGTGCCCCCTTTATGAATGGCAGATGAGCCCCCCTGCCCTCAGACCCCCGCAACCCCTGGGCCAGGGTTGTGGGGAAGAGGCCATTGTCCTTATTGGCATGGAAAAGCACCCTCCAAATCCAAATTCAGGGCATGTGGCCTGGTATGGTGTAGGGGGGTGCTCCCTCGTCCCCCCCCCTTTCCTGTTTTGTGATATGCTCATACAAAAGGGTTAACTGGGTGTGTGACTGTAGAGTTACTTACCTGGGTGATGTCACCTAGAGTTCATCGTGGACAAGATTCAGATAGGGTTGAAACATGCTATGATGAACTTGACATTTTATCTTGTGGTTTTAATGTGGATTGATCACAATTTGTTTTGAATGGGCCTAATAAAGCAATGAAGTATATTTTTAAATTTAGGGATGTACTGATTTACTTTTAAATAAGTAATTAGCAAAATGTTTTTGCTGTCCCTGTAACTAAGAACTACTAAAGCCAGTCAAAGCCAGCCAACTAGCATTTTCAGAAGGAGACTCAATGACCGGTATAATTTGAAGTGTTTAAAGTGAAAGAATAAAGTCACTGGAAAGACTTGGTATCTGATAATGGTAGTGTGGAGTGGTAGTGTCTCTCGGCCGGGCGTTTTAATTAAACGGCCGGCCAGGGGCTTCCTGGATGTAACAGGCCATGTAAAAGGCCATCAAAATTTAAAAACAGGCAGCGATGCCTGTTTACATACAAGCGATCCACCGGCTGTAGAGCCGGCGGATCGCTTGTATAAAGTGCCGGTCTGTGCGCCCCCCCCTCTGCACCCCCCCTCCGCTGGTCCCAAGCTCCGCTGTGCCCAGTGCGAGCCCGGGACCAGCATGGTGGCTCTGTGACGGGATTAGAGGGAGATCGGTACACGATCTCCCTCCGATTCCTTTTCCGGTGTCAGAATGCAGAAGGGATACATATTCCATCACATATTACATCACTTCCACATTCTTGTGTCACTCTCTGGCTTTAGAAGCTGGAGAGAAGCTCATGAAGCAGATCTCTGCTTTATCAGCTTCTCTGGGGATCCCTAGGTGATATTAGGGGTTTTGGAGACCACTGATGTCTCCATAAAGAGGACCTGTCACATCTCTTTGCTATCACATAGAAGGTTTCTTAGCCTCCTATGTGATAACAATAACGTACAATTAAAAAAAATGTAAGTTACAAAAAAATAATTAAAGTCACACTAGAAAAAAAAACACCCATACATACACGCGTGCAAACATGCGCCGGGTGCACATACATGCGAAAATGGCATTTTCACCCATTACGCCGTCAATGTTACATATCACCATGAACGTCACAGTGAGAGCAATAATTCTAGGGCCATTAAACACTGATAACACTGAAATGATGAGCGGTAAAAGCTTTTAAAGTGTTGCTTATGGTCAAATTAAGGTATGGTATTTTTTTGCGATTTTTGTGGCTGCATGCAATTTTAAGGCTTGACATGTTTATTTACTCAGCGTGAACCCATCTTTTATATTTTACAAAAAAAATGGGTAATAATAATTGTTTCCTAACAATGTTAAAAAAAAACATTTCAACATTTTCAGTAATTTTTCCTTAATATAGTAAAAAATAAAAATCCCAGTGGTGATTATATTCAACCAATAGAATGCTCTTTCTGTCCCCAAAAAATGGTATAAAATGTATTTCAGTACAGCGCTGCATGACGGAATAAATGTCAGTCAAAGTACCGCAGCACTGAATACTGAAAAATGGCCTGGCCAGGAAGTGGGTGTAAACAAATGAAGGGTTATTCACAAAGCTAGCCGGAGGATCAGCCATAGCTCCAGCTGATCCCTCGGCTAACTTTTTGTCGCCCGAGCCCTCTGGTTCAGTCGAACCGAAGGGCTGCTGTACGGGGTATTCACTATAGCACGTACAGCTCCCGAAGCTGGCCGAGCAGAAGGCATATGCTTCGGCTCGATTGAGCTGAAGTGAAACCCGAAGCGTGCCGATTGGCCGGCAATTGGTGGGCTGATCGGTCGGCCATTGGCCGGCTGAAAGCCTTGCAACTGACAGCTGGGTGATCTCATGGCTGGCTCCGCCCAGTTGCAAAGAAAGATCAGCGTCCCCAGGTTACCTGGGGATGCTGAACTGTCATTAGACAATGACAACTTGGCAGAGCTGGCAATGACATCTTATTTTCTAAAAAAAAATTCTTATTTTTGCACTGTTTTTCTATACTATTCGGTACAATGTAGGTACCGAGCAGAATAGCCAATCCGAATGCAGCTTGGCAGCATTCGACTATTCACTCACTGCCATTCGGCCCCTATGAAAATAGGTCGAACGGCAGTGAGTAGCCTGCCGAAGGTTGGGCTTAGTCGATCCAGATGTTAGATCGGCTGAGTCGAACTCCTTCTACACTTCGGCTCAGCCGAACATGCTGATCATGTTTGGCCGAACCAAAGCCAGACAAAGCAAGCCGATGTACAAATGTATGAAATCAGCCAGACAAGCCTGAAGTGAATAGCCAAACAGTGTTTAGCTCACTTCACTTCGGGTCGATTGTTCACTCGGCTGCACAATTGCTGAAGCAAACCTACTTTATTTACATACTTGAGACCTGGAAGCCAGGGTGAATTTAACACATTTTTTTTTTTTTCCATAATAGATTTTTATAAAGGTTTTTAACATCTGCAACACATACATTGATGATTACTTTCTAATATGTATACTCAATTACAAAAGTAGTAACTATGAGACATATACAGCATTGTCTAATGAAATTTAAAATGACTCCGATTCAATTTTACATATGTAGGAAACAATTGGGCTCACTGGAACCAAACTATAACCAAGCCTTCAACTTGAGTACTGTAAATCGGGAGCTGATATATTGTTCAACACTTACAAAATTAGAATGCATGTTGTTGCAGAAAGGAATACTAAGGGGAAGTACTATGGGTAGGGCAAGGATGGAAGGTTGGAGAAGCAAAATCTACATACAGATTAGAAAACTGCACAGTGATGAGAAATTAATTTGTCTTCATTCACAAAAATGCAATTCAGCACTGAGTGTTTATACCCTCATATAAGAATTGCATGAATGCGTCTATGCCAATATACATGCTTTATTATTAAAGAAAAAAAGTTTGCCAGAATATATGTATACCAGGAACATGAGAATTGTTTCCTTATGTATAAAGTACAAACATTGGACGTTAGACTGGATGTTGTTAAATTGAAAGAGAACTTGGCAACAAAGCATAAGGAAAAGTCTGTTCATTTTCATTTTGTTCTTGACATTTTCAAGCTAGCAACTGAGAGACATTTAGATTCTTCTCAGCAAGGCTTTGTGTGGTGAGGAGAGGGTGATAATGCAAAAAGTGCCACTTTGACCTTCATCATAGCACATGTTCCCATGGAATAATCAGCCTTGTTTGTTTATCGTGGCTTGGGAAAATGGAAGTCAAATTACTTTGAAAGAGCAGATGATGTCATTAGCATGCTGTCATAGTAATATGTTAAGTTTCAAAACTTAACTTCACACAATGGCACACAGACTTTTCACCCAGTAAAATATGTGTTAGCTTCTAGATTTACATTCCTGTATATCTTGCAAGTATTTGTGATTTGTAAGGTTAAACATGTCTATATACTTTAAATTATCCGTAAAACACATAATTCTATAAATAGGAGGGATGTCTGCTTTCCTACACATCTATTGTGCTCTTTGGTACATAGTTGTTGACCTATGTGCAATGAAATAGGCCAACACTCTTGATTTTGTGGTTTCTGGGATATTGAGAAAGATAATCACCATTTTTGCTTTGGTGCCAACTCTCTTATTTAAAACTGGTTGGAAAAAGAGTGAAAATGGGACATACATTTTGTTAACTTAGTTAGCTGACATTTAGTTAACCAACGGAAGGGCAAGAGGTACAGCATAGAGTTATTTTAAGAGTTCTTTGTATTAAGGGCTAATTTTTAAGCACTTAAATGTATGTTTATATTTTAAAATGGCAGAGTAGTGGACATGGTCTTCTGGAATGACATTTTCAAAGTGTACTCTGTTTACATCTTGTGTGAGCACCATGCCTGTGATTGTTCTGTCATTAGAAAGTGCAGATCACAGGCAAAATGCACAGAGCCTATCAGAGTGGCCTTGTGATTGCTGTGATAGCCAATCACAACGCTCACAAATGTAAACAGTGATGTTTTTTAAATTTGTGAGCCTACCCCTTCCTCTCACAACAAAGTATAGGAAGGAAGGAATATCTAGACACTGAAAATGTCAAGAATGAAGGGTAGGCATCAGCACATTCAAGGTTGGTGGTTTGCAATTAATTTTATGATTCCTTTGTCAGATTTCTTTTAACCCTTACACTCTCTTCCTTTATTCTGAGAGTAAGCTGTAAATCTAATTTCCTTCCCATCTGTCCCTATACAATAATGCCATCAACCTGCACATTAAACCCTCATCTCCATCTTCCCATTGTATGTGACCTGCAAGGTATCTAGTGCATCATTACCAAGCTCCATGTTTCATTCACTTCAATAACAGCCTGTCTTTTCTTTTCCAAAAAGAGATCACCTTGTCTAGTTACCTTTATATATCTGTCTATCTCTTAAAAAGTTATATAAAATGAATTTGGGTACAGTGTTTCATGACCTAGTAATTGGCAGTCAGATTATTGCATTGAAAAATGGCCTTGTAATGAAGGGCTATATGCAGGCTTGCTGACATGGTTATAGACACTGAAATTAAAAAACACATCACTTGCACATCACTGCTGGAACCCAAAAGATCTTTCGTTCCAACATATATTCTGCTGACATATCCACCAACTCTTTTAAAAAAGGGCAAACAATTGGTAATCAGTCTCAGAGATTCTTCAATATAAAGTAAGAGCTGCTTGCTTACTATTGTTGTGTAAATAACACATGCACTACTTGTTTATTCCCAGCAGTTTTAGAATTGTGGGCATTGCTTATATTTATTGTATATGGGCACCTTTAGTTGTAGGTGATATTGGTACATTTTAACATGCAAAAACGCAAAACCTTAGATAATTTTTCATTTTTTAAATTTCTCCAATATTCAAAAGATTGTCTTTGGTGCCTGCCATCTTAGACACTTGCTTATGTCTGCAAAATGGGGAATAGGACCAAAACAGCCTTCTGAATTATTTTCTTTTCTCAGTGTCAGTTTACTAGAGCAACAGTAGTTATCTGTTGGGTTTGTTACAAAATATATGCACTGGCTAAATCTTTTTTTGCTGGTGGAGTTGGCATCACCTTGATTAACCACAGACTATATAACATTTTTTTAATTATAAACTAGAGACTTGCATTTTAACCATGGTGGGAGGTTTCCTAGAACCTGCCATCTGCTGCACTATCATTGTACAATGAGAGAAACTGAGAATTAGAATTACTGCCACAATCTAGTATAGTGCCAGTGGAAAATAACACAATTCAAATGCTTTACATTCCTAAGGGAAATCATTCAAAAAATATATTTACTATAATGAAATGTATTTTTTAAAATATTATCTATACCCTTGCCCCTCTTTCTTACATTGCCACAATCCCTGTGCTGGGAAAGCAATAACATTATTTACAAGAATGCATCTTCTTCTTCAAAGACACTTCCATCTGGAGTGCCATCATATTAAAAATTAACACTATGAGGGAATTTATCAAAACTGGAGCAGACAAAATCTGGAGCAGCTGTGCACGGCAACCAATCAGCTTCTCTATTTTATTTTAAAATCTTAACTGAACCAACTGAAAACAGAAGCGACTGCTTCAGTTTCTGTCTGCTCCAGTTTTGATAAATCCCCCCCTATGCCTAGGAAAAATAATAGTCCATCACAGGTCTGAACTGCAGGAAGAGACTCAAGCATACTTTTCCATAAATAAACACAATGGACTTTTGTGGATTTTAGTGACATTTATATATTAGCCCACCTCATACTTAGACACACTGACAAAAAATGCATTTTTAAAATGTTTTTCATTTTTTTTTCCTTAACAGAAAGTTAGATTTAATTGGAGGAATCAAGGAACAATGTCATGAATACTATACAGATATAAATGGTGTTGCTTGTTGCTACCAGATGAGCAATCAGTTTAGTGTACTTTTTTGGCATGAAATAAGAGGAAAACAGATTGTTATTAAAATACATACTGTCAAAGCAGTTCTCGGTGGGTTTGTTCTTACTGATGGCGAGTGAATTATATTGATATGGATGGTTCCTTAAGTACCATAGAGGAATGTGACCTTGGTGTGGTCAAGATTGAGTCGATGTGTTATGTCAATCAATGCGATGACAGATATTGATTGGAGCAATGAGAATATACAGAGCTGGCCGGCCGGATAGGCTTGTTGGAGCAGTGAGATGGCAGAGCCCGCAGGCAAGGTTTATTAAGGCATTGAGACAGTAGGACAAGGTGGCCAGGCCTGTTGGGGCAGTGTCAGTGGCAGGACAAGCTGAGCCATGGCAGCTGTGTGTGTGACAAGACGCTGCCCTGCACTGTGTGGGATAATGCAACGACTAGAGAGTGAGTGAGCCAGTCCAGAAGGAATGGATGTGCACGGAGAGCAAAGGGAAGATAATAATATCCCTGAGAGGGATAATGAGGATCCTGAAATGAGGCTATGCATTTCGAGGCAGGACATCTGTTTCTCAAGCCGAAGGACTAGTATCAAGTACCTGAGGCAGAGACCAGAAGACGAGGAGGCTTCTCTTGCGACTCGTGTCCTACAACCCCTGGAGTTGCAACAGAAAGCTGCAGGACAGCGAGGAGCATGAGTGCCATGGATGGAAACAGACACCGTGCAGGAGACATCTTGTAGTGAAGTCAGCAGGCCAAAGGTCAAACCGGGCAGGCTGCGTGGGAACAGATTCAGGAGACAGGAATCGTGGTCCAGAAAGCCAAGGGTCAGAGCCAGCCGGGCAGCGAGGTACTGAATCAGAAGGCAAGAGTGAAGTCCAGGAAATAGGACAAGGTCAGGGGCGGGCAGCAAGCAGCAGAATGGTCCAAGACAATCCAGGTCAAAACAGGTCACAGGCAAATCAACAGGAAACAGGAAGCACTAGCTGACAAGACCATCAGCAATATTATGAGCTCAGGCTATTGAGGTAAAATGTACTTTCCTGTGCGCCTTCCGTTTGCGCGTCTTCCAGTTGCGCGCACATGCACACTATGGCCCGTCTTCGGAGATAGGGTCTTTGCGCATGTGCGGCTGCCATTTTACACTTACAACTAGAGTGAAAACTGACAGGAGGAGAAATACTTTTGAAAATGACAGTTGGGCGGGGCTACAGATCGGGCAGCATGTGAGTAAAAAAAACTTAAAAAGTATTTCTCCTCCCGCCACTTTTCACTCTAGTCCTTCGGCTTGAGAAAGAGGCGTCCTGCCTTGAAACGCATAGCCTCATTTCAGGATCCTCATTACCCCTGTAAGGGATATTGTTCTCTTCCCTTTGCTCTCCATGCGCATCCACTCCTTCTGGACTGGCTCACTCACTCTCTAGTCGTTGCACTATCCCACACAGTGCACGGCTGCGTCTTCTCACACACAGCTGCCATGGCTCAGCTTTTCCTGCCACTGTCACTGCCCAAACTATCCTGGGTACCTTGGCCTACTGTCTCACTGCCTTAACAAACCTGGCCTGCGGGCTCTGCCATCTCACTGCTCCAACAAGTCTGGCTGGCCGGCTCTGTATATTCTCATTGCTCCAATCAATATCTGTCATTGCATTGATCGACATCGCACATCGACTCAATCCTGACCGCACCAAGGTCACATTCCTCCATGGTACTTAAGGAATCATCCATATTAATATAATTTACTCGCCATCAGTAAGAACAAACCCACCGAGAACTGCTTTCAACATCACAGAACAGGATTGTCCTTAGTCCCAAAGACTTTGTCAACCACAAACTTAGCCGGACACCCATCACCTTCACATCAAGTGAGTGCCATTCTTCTTCTTATTGTACTGTCACGTGTATTTAGAACTATTGGTACATAATCATCAAATTGTCACATAATAACGTCCTAAAACCGGCCATTGTGTTAGGTTGCAGCACTCCTTTTTTGCTTTTTTCTTTGTGGTACTATACAGGACACCTCGGCCTGTTTTAGGAGCTCACCCATCACTGTTTTCTACAGCCTCCACCAATCATTCCAAATGCCACACATCAGGAGTGTGCTTGACATATCTCCTATTTTTTTTACACACCACAAGTTTGTTTTCTTTGGTAATTCTGCTATATCCATACATTATATTGACTAGCAAAACCTTGAACTTGCACTCCCAACTCAGGGCAGCCATGCCTGTCTCAACATTTTTTCTGCTAAATTTGCTATATTTAATTTATTTTAAAAAACACCCCAAATGTGAGACAATGCCCCTAGATTTTTTATTTAATTTCAATAAAATCAGCTCAGTTTATTAATTCAACTATGTTAAAGCATATGGCAGCAAAATATTTATAAAATCGTAGTTAATTTAGTTAGTAAATCTTGAGTATTAACAAGAGCTTAAAAATTATGGGTATATATATGTAGTCTCCAAATATACTTAGGGAAATCTGTTTTATTGGAAAAACTAATTTATATTTCTACAAAATAATAACATGACATGCCATGCTGACATATTTTAACATGTATGCGTATATTAAGGACAATTTAAACATTAAATATCAGGTGTTAAGCAACAAATGTAACCAGCATATATACTTTTTTTCCTTTAAAATACATTCATGAATATACATTTTTTCTCATATTTATCATTTATATTTAGACACACTACTACTGTTTAGACATGTAAAGGATCAAAAATGTGTTTTGTTTTGGATCGATTAGTTTTGGGTTTTTTTGGATTTCGATTTGGTTCATTATTCAGAACTTGGATCAATTAAAATTTTTCGTTTTATGTTTGCATCAATCAAAAAAACATTTTCGGTTCTTTTCGATGTGAATTTTTTGTTTTTGGTTCGGATCAATTAAAATCTATTTGGATGGATTTTATTATGTTGTTATACATTGAAATAAAAACAGCATGGGGTCCCCTTAAATTCATACCAGACCCTTTATGTCTAGTAGGAGGTTTAAAAGGGACCTTAACACCAAAAAACACACTCCAAGGTGATCTGATTTTTTGCCGCAGTTTTTTCGAAATTAATAAGTATGTCGGTGCTGAGGGGGTTAAAACATGGATCTTGGTAATTATGCATGAGATACAATAAATGTACAGGTCATATACAGAGGAGGAGGTGAATGGGTTAATGTACAGGTCACATACAGTGGAAGGGGGTTAATGTATGAGCAGGATAAGGGAGGACAAGGGAGGTGAAAGGGTTAATATACAGATCACAGCATATATAGAATGGATCTAGCATAAGCAGGAGAGAAGGGGGGTTACAATTATTTGAAAATATTTTCTTTTTCTGATACTACAGCTTGTTTTCACAAGTAATAATTGGATGACTCATCCATTCATTATTCAGTTTACTCTCCCCTGCCTCTGATGTAAGAGGAAGGGGAGGGGTTGGTAATGTAAACATTGCCATGTGAGTGATCACTAACAGCTCTCTGCTGTCCAATGACAGTGGGAGCAGTGGCTGTGTGCAGAACAATGGGAGTGCAGCTACATATATATATATATATACTGTATATATACAGTGACTGGTCTGCAAATGTTTAAATAATAGTATTTTTTTATTTGAGGTTTAGAGAGATCTTATCTCTGCTGAAAAAAAAACTTTAATAAGCATCTTGTTTACCATAAAATAATGTACATAGCATGAAATATGAACTTATCTGTAGTAATTATGGAATTATATTATGCTCTGCATTAGGAGAACAAATTACTTTTGTTCATTTTTAGTTTGAAGTTGAACTACTGGTATGATTGGTGAAACATAAAACAACATGATTGTGAATGATAAAATAGTAGCAATCTTCAAAGTCATTTTAACAGTCTATTCTCACAACCTGATTGGTTCCTCTTGGATTTCTAACATCTTCCCTCAACATAAGCTGACAAATGAAAGCAAGCTTTAACGTTTTAACAATGTCAACAGTGCTAATTGTTCACAGTTGTAATAACTGTAAGAACAATTTTTTTTTATGTCAGATATTACACTTATTTGCCATGAGTGATCCTTCCATGCATGTTAAAATTGAAGTATTCCAGTATGCTTTGTTAATGTGTCTCTTTGAGTAGTTGCTTTAATGTTTAGAGATCCTTGATCTTTCCAAGACTCCTTAGCAGACAAAGCTATAGCAAGTTTTATTAATGCTGACAGTCGACTGTAAAGCTTGCTTTGAGCGCAGTATACTAAAACTACATTGAGAACCAAACAATATAATTTCCCTTTGCACAGTTGATGTCCAAACAAGACAAGACACTAAGATTCCTACCGCTTTTTCTTGCCCCCCTTTTTGTATATTAACCTCCCTGGCGGTATGATTTTTAATTTTTTTCATGTAATTTTTCGGTCTATTTTTTTTCGAATTTTTTTCGTCTTTGTCATGTTTTCGTTTTTTTTTTTTATATCCCGCCGGTTCTGCCCCCCTGCGACGCGTACGATCGCAAGGGATGGAACCAAGAAGACGGAAGCTGGCATCTGCCGCAGAACACAGTTCGGCTTGAGGGACAAGGTAAGTAAATGCTATGCGGCTTTCCCGAGTATAGCTCGGGGTTAACACTTATGGTATGGAAAAGTAACCCCGGGCTACACTCAGGAATACCACCAGGGAGGTTAAGAAAATAAGTTCTGCTGCCGTAAAAAAAAAAAAGAAAAAAAAATCTCCTGGGCGCTCTGGGAGCCCTCCGCTCCCAGCCGCCCAGGAGAGAAGCACTGATTTTTATTTTTTTTTCTTTATTCTGACACGGAGAATAAATGGGAAAAAAAATGTTTTTGCCCATTGGAATGCATTGCTAGATTCCTATTGGCTATTTCAATTAGCAATAGCCAATAGTAAACTAGCATTGTACCCGCCCTCTGCTGATGGACCTGATGGAGAACTGCAGCAGAGGGCGGGTACAATGTTAGTTTACTATTGGCTATTGCGAATTGAAATAGCCAATAGGAATGTAGCAATGCATTCCAATGGGCAAAAACGTTTTGTTTTTTTTTCTATTCTGACACAGCTCCGTGTCAGAATAAAGAAAAAAAAGAAACAGCACTGTTTCTCTCCTTGGTGGCCGGGTGCAGGAGACTCCCGGAGTGCCAGGGAGAGTTTGCTGTTTGGAGATCAGTGTCCCTGCTTAGCCCTCTTGTACCCCACACTTGGATCTTCCGGTCCTCTTCCTGCCTGTGGGTTCCTACCCCGGCTGTGACTCAGCAGCACCGCCTGACAGAGATGCCAATACTACTGACCAGTAAGATTTTCAGAATGCATCTGCTGCTCTCATCAGTAATGTCTATCAGCCAAGATGACTCTGGTTACCCTATGTGTCTATACAAACTTCGGTATTGCTGTAGTTTTGTGAGTTGGAGCACTTTCACTGGACCTAAGTAAATCTATGAATATACTTTTAACCACTTTAGAACTAATTAGACAAGCACAAGTTTTACATTTTACCTACTGATGTGGCAATGAGAGAATTATGATATCATATATCTATTGTAAGATTTAGAAATAATGAATAATAGAGTATTCCAAGACTCAGTCAACTCAGTCGAATGCATTTTATGACTTTTTCCATCCAGACATCAAAGTAGCATAATATTCTGTCCATGCAGGGATTGTTTAGTAAAACAATGAACACAAACAGATTTTATCCTCTTAGCTATTTTGATGTGCAGCTCTGTCTTTTACTCCTTTTACTCACATACAGACTGCTACTTGCATAGCTCAGACACATGTCTGTTCGGACATGAACTACCTCTCTCCCTTCACAATCACTAATTCTCAGACATGTGTATGGCAGAGCAGCCTGTCTGGCCATTGTGGCCAACACAGACACAAGCTTCCCATGTGTCAAGCTTCAAGTTGCTCTTGCAGCACATAGGAGCAAAACATGATTAGAGAATATTGTCTTTTGTAGGCAATACCCACCTGGTTCAGTGGCCCTTTCCTTGCTAAAACAGGAACTATCTGCATAATCACAGTGTGACAGACCATCCATTTGTCACATATGTTTCTACCCTCTGTTTCTGACCCAGGTCACAGCAGTGACCAACTTCTCTTAAATTCACCATGTACACCTCTGGATATTAGCCCTCGACCACCCCCCATGCCTTTTTAGGATGATTCTGCCATCAATCACCCTCATCACAGGTACCCACGAGCAGGGCCGGTGCAAGAATTTTCGTCTATACAGGCGAAGGTGCATTTCGCCTGTATTTTTTTTGTGACGGCACATTATCGGAACACAGGCATTTATGTGACACGTGTATCGGTGCGGGCGATCACACTGCGGCCAGGGGGGCGTGGCTGCGGTGCCATTGACTTTATTGCACCTCCATGTCCCCTCCTGCCCCAGAACGCAGTGAGGAGGCTGGGATGTGATCCAGTGCGTTCCGGGACAGAATCGAGCCGGAATGCACTGGGGCTGGTGTGAACTAGCCCTTAATGTTTAATTCTCCAACATTTTCTATTGTGTATTGACACGCATTTGGAAGGAGAACACTGTTTTTTTTCTACATTCTGTAGGTTCAGTGCAGGTTTTGTTACTTCAAAATATATGTAAATAAAACATGTAAAATGTATATGGGTGATATGAATAAATAAGGCTTTTTCTATTTTTAAAAAAAATGCAAATTGTGCTTTATAGTGTAGAAACCTTTTATAGTAACATTATCTCTCTTTTATTTACTTAGATAGATTATATATCTATATAGATATATCATATCACACACGGTATACGAATTATGAATTGGGCACTATGACTTTGAGAGGCTTACAAGCTCATAGGGAAAGATAGGCATACACAAACACATACATAAACTCAGTGACACACAAATACATGAACACAGTGACACACACACACATACATGGACACACGCACACACACACACGCACACACACACATACATGAACACAGTGACACACACACATACATGAACACAGTGACACACACACACACACATACATGAGAACAGTGACACACACACACACACACATACATACATGAACACAGTGACACACACATACATACATGAACACAGTGACACACACAGACAGACACACACCAGTACTTGCAGCTCGGGACCAGGAGGCAGTGAAGAGAGAAGTGAGAGCAGCTCTTCCCACAGTAAAAAGACTCAGAGAGTGGCCCCGAGGAGGTAGTCTGAGGCTCCAGAGAAGGCATGTAACAGCTACAGCCACAGTGCTGGCAGAGCAGCTCCAAAATGAGTACAGGGGGCGGGGCGAAGCTGAACTGAGATCATTGCAGCAGAAGCTCGGAGCCAGGCGTCCACATCATTACATCTATGTTTGCGGCTGTGCTATGATTTTTCCGCCACCTCCCGCTGGCGCCCTCTGGTGGCTGCTTGACCTGCCTTGCGGTAACGCCGGCCCTGCCCACGAGCCTTATTCTAGTGCAATTCTAAAAAAGGGTCTGGAAAGTTTTTTCAAGCCAGGGAGCTCACTTCTTTTTCAAGCCAGGGAGCTCCCTGGCTTGAAAAAGAAGTGAGTTACTTCGAAACGCGTAGCCTTGATTTCCTCGTTCCACACAGACCCAGCCTCCGTCAGCCTCGTGCCCTTTAGTTCTGCCAGCACTGGACACACATTGATTGTTCCAGTTAACACCATCACGCTGGCACCCAAACCACGGCCGCAGCATCGCAGTATCAACAGCCGCCGGCTTCTCCCCCCTTCCCCCTCAGCCAGATTGATGCCCGTGAGTTCCATCTGGTCTGGATACGAACCGGGGCACCCCACCTCAAGTGCTTAGCCACTGCCCACCACCACAGCACCAGGTCTTTCAGCCTCAGGATTGTGGAAACACGAGCCACCTGTGTCCCCCTCCCTGTCAGCAACCACCCAGCCACAGCGTCTCATCACCGATGAAGTGGTTATATTAATATCAATGGGAAAATAGACATCCCTCCAACGCAAGGTCACAGTCAAGACACTGCAGACACCGCAACCATCCACCTCTACCCCTCGCTACTGATCCCGCAAACACCCCTCACCCTAGGCAAGCAAAGCAAAGAATACTTCACCTACACCTCCTCGCCAACCTCCGTTAACAAGATTTTGGAGAACAGACATCACTCCTGGCAAGCTGGAACCCGTGCGACACCAGCATGATCAAACTCCACCCTCCGTCGATGACCACGTAATATCTTTTACCTAAGGGTAAGTCCCTAGATTTTTTCAGTTTTCCTCTTTTTTTACTCGCCATTTCATCTACCTCCACAATTTTATGTTTTTTATTTTTTGGAACCACACTCAAACTAATTGGACTAACCACGGAAGATTGGGAACTTATATTAGCTCCTAGTTTTCCAGCACCCCCTCCCCCCCTTACAAGGTTCTGCGAAAAATCGCCCTGTTCCCTACTCGGCTTGCAGTGCTTCTCCCTTCCCTTCTCTGTCTAAAAAAGGGTCTGCCCACTACTGGTCCTGTATGGCTTCTCACTAGAAACTTCTCGAATGCCTTTTTTAGTTCAGAGATACCTCTGCTGGCACAGCTGGCCAAAAAGCATTCTTTTAATAACTTCTTGATAGCTGGGCAAATGGTTCTTAAAGGAGAACTCCTCAGTTTGCAACCAAAGGTACATTCTACACTTCTCTGGCATCACACTGGCATATGTTCCCAATGACACCAAAGGCTTCCTACAAGTAAATGTGTGAGTATTTAAATTTAGGTCACACCAGCCATATTATAATCAAGGCATTTATGAGGCATGGAGTATTTGTGGGTATTAAGGAGACTCCTAATCAGTGAATCATGCTGTAAGTTCTTCCAAATATAAGTCCTTTGTGGAGTCTTATAGTAGCATAACTCCACAGAGAGAGGATAAGCTACTTTGCTTGATATGCTTCAATGGGCTGCATAGGTGACATTAAGGGGGTGATTTACTAACCTAAACACACACACACACCATGTGTGTGTGATTTTCACACAGCAAAATGTATTTATCAACCAAAAAGTCTCTAAAAGCATATTTCCACTAATGCCATATATGTAAAAATCATGCACATGATGCATATATAATGCTGCTTCACAGTTTAGACAAAAATGGTTAGCTCATGCATTTACATTCCTTGCATTCATCAACGCAAGCAACACAACATAGAGCTAATTTACCCAACATCACCTTGGAATTCCTTCAGGGCTTTGCACAACACACCTGCAGGGTGGGTACACATTACAAAGGTGTTTAGATTCCACCCATAGATCATGCTGGGAGGGAACACACTGCAGAGGTGTATACACGTTCGTGGTGTGTTTATAAGGTTAGTAAATCAACCCCTAAGGGTCTAATAGATCCCTAATGTCTCCGTAAAGATAATCAGTCACCGCTAAAGTGCTATCATATAGGGTGTTTGTGAGCCCCCTGTCTGATACCAATAAAGTTAAGTAAAAAAAGTTTTAAAAAATAAAGTGAAATAAAATAAATGTAAAACACCCCCAAACAATTATTTAAAGTTCTCTGCTCCCGCATACATGCACATACTAACACAAACATGACCAATGATGAATGTGGGATAACATGGCTTAGCTTGTAACACGACATGATGACTGGTCATAAATAAATAATATAATAAAGATTTTTATTTACATGATCTCAGTATACTTAAAAAAATTGAATTGGACTAAAAAGTTACAAACAGTGGATAATAAATACTTAAATATACCTCCCTGGACTTAGTGCAATTGCATGGTGTATATGATAACAATATATTTTTTGTTGTAATGGTCATGCATTTGGTGCGTGATTGTCCATACACATTTACAAGGCAAGCATAATTTCATCTATAATTGCACTATTCCATCCCTTGACGCGCTTCGCTCGCTAAAGCTTCCTCAGGACTCTAATTCTAACTCTAATTTCTTTGTAGATCCAAAGCTGAGATAACTCTATTAATAAATATAATTAAAAAATAGTAATTCTCAGTGCACATGTACACATATCTACATTAATATAAGCTCAATTAACTACATACATAGTATGATCAAAAGAAACAAAGCGCTAAAGGTAGCTGTATGAGCAAAAGAATAAGCTATAATTGATTCTGGCGAGGTCAGTATGGAAGCTAATTTAAAAGTATAAAACAGGACTAGCTTCATAAACAAGTATAGATAAAACCAGTCTAACCAAAATACAAAAATCAATTAGAACCACTAAAATTCATTCAGATAGAATAAATAAACAAACAATGTTAAAACGTCAAAATCATTGTCCAATGTTTAAAAAATCCAAGTGAAAGGGGTTTTCCATGTGCAAAAATAAAAATGTGCAAAAATAGCAGTGTACTTGAGATTGATCCAAACTGTCCCTCTCTACATACATACCCTCTTGGAAAATTGGGCTATGGATGGGTCCACACCCCCAGAGGTCTCTAATCAACCAAGAAGGAGAGAGGGTGGCGAGAACAATTTGGCAAAAGAGCAGGGGGGACAGCACATCTATCCTGGAGTTCCTACAATGGTTCAAACCATATATCTATCAAAAATTCAAAAGTTCAATCAAAAAAAACATAAATTATGATCAAATTAATAATTGTCTCATACCAAGTCCATCCATATGGCAATAGTGTGAGCATGAATGAAATCACATCCATGGAGTAGAGAGAGGAGAAACGCAAGGCATTCCCTCATGTTGGTAAGTACATAGTGTCAAAACAAACCGTATCAGTTGTATCAAAATCTCATATATCATTGACGACTAAAATATGACTCAAATCTAAATAAATCCATTTGATATCCAACATCTCTCTCACATTGACACCACTGGATGCATAACTGGCCAAATTGCTTAAAATAAGTTGCGGATTTGTATGTAAAACACTCTTAATATCTAAATGTCATTTAACTACACTTGAATGCAAGGAAATATTATCTCATTGTAGGACGGATTTCTCTCCTCGTGCTGTCCAGCATATTCAGGGGTTGGGCTTGGCCCCTTTGTTCCAGTGAAGGGAACTCTTAAGGCATCAGCATACCAAGACATTGGACAATTTCATGCTCCCAACTTTGTGGGAACAGTTTGGGGATGGCTCCTTCCTGTTCCAACATGACTGTGCACCAGTGCACAAAGCAAGGTCCATAAAGACATAGATGAGCGATTTTCGGGTGGAGGAAGTTGACTGGCCTGCACAGAGTCCTGACTTCAACCTGATAGAATACCTTTGGGATGAATTAGAGTGGAGACTGTGAGCCAGGCCTTCTCATCCAATATCAGTACCTGACCTCACAAGTGGTCAAACATTCCCAAAGACACACTCCTAAACCTTGTGGACAACCCTCCCAGAAGAGTTGAAACTGTTATAGCTGCAAAGGGTGGGTCAACTCAATATTGAACCCTATGGACTAAGATTGTGTTGCCATTGACGTTCATGTGCGTGTAAAGGGCAGGCGTCCCAATACATTTGGCAATATAGTGTATGTGGGGGAATGTACACAAACCAGGATTTTGTACAGTATCTAGGGTTGGCCACCTTTTCTTCAAGCCAAACCCGAACACTGTAGCACCTCGCGGCAATTTTTGGGTAAAGTATACACTGTGCACATATTTTGTGATTAAATAATATTGTAGGTAATCACAAGGTATCACAATACATATGGAGTTAATCACAACAAATTTTGTACTGAAAAAATACAATATTTGTGCTTTGACGGACTCTTTATATAGGAAATGTTATTAACTATACAAAAGGAAATATATTGTATGTAATGAGTAAAAAGTAAACTTTTTCTCCTTATAAGGCAAGAGTTTGGTTACATAGAACTGTATCTTTTAGGGTTTAATAAAATAGTAACAGAAGGCAATCAAACAAATTAGTAACCGATTTGTTTTATTTCTGAACCTTGAAATGCAACAATAAAGTATACATTTTAAATAAAAGAGTAACCCAGCTTACGTACATAAATAAAATATGTTTTTTAAATTTTAAGAAACAAAGTGTACCTGGTACATAACAATCGTCAATACAAAAATACTACATCCAAATAAACTCCAAATTAAGTGCCTTTTAAATATAAAAATAACAAATGACAACCAATCCCGGGTTGATAAATAAAACCTTGGTTTTCAAAATCTTAACCAAATAACACATTGCCTTAAAAAATATAACTTTTTTTAGTTTAAGTAAAAAATAAAGTGCCCATTAAACAATTCAAACAATAGAAATGTAACAGATTAATGCAGCAAGAGAGGTCCTGGTCGTCCTCAGTTTTAGTGTTTCCACTTCTGGATACCTAAGTAAATTGAAAAGAAATATAAATAAATGTCTTATTATCCCCAAAAAAAGATATGACGAAATTATACATATGCTCTAGTAAAATAAAATATATTTGAAAAAAAAAAGATGAATGTTACTGTAAATGCACAAGGTTTTAAAAAAAAATAAAAGCTGCTTTTGTGGGATAAAAAAAGCTACTAGTAAGCCCCACATGTATACATGGCTATATATCACATTTACCCTAATTAAAATAAAAAAACTTACACTTTATTTCTTCTTCCATATGTACTTTGAATTGGACTTTGAAGCTTTCAGAAGTTGTTTGTTATTCACAACAAAGTCATACATTTCCATACAAGACATGTCAAAGTTGAATTTTATGCAGATTTCCGCTTTCACCAAGTCAGAGGACATCCGGTTTCGTTCATCACTCCAAAGGTTTTGCATAATAGTGAAGATACACTCCACAAATGCATTGCTTACAGGAATTGCCAAAACGCATTCCACTATTTTCCGAAGATTGGGTGCAGAGCATTTCTCAAAGAATTTTACCCATCTTTGGTCAACAGAATGTTCTTCATCAGGATTAGACATGTGCACTGCCAAAAAATTTGTTTAGTTTCGTTTTGTTTTAAATTCGGATTTGTGTTATTTCATTTTTCAGGATTCGGGTGTGAAAGTCAATTCGGATTCGGAATTCGGATTCGGACGAAATTCGGTAGCGTTAGTACGAACGTTCGTTTCGTTTTCTGTTCTTATTCGTTTCTTATTCGTTTCGTTTGTTCGTTTGCAGCAAAAGTGACATTTGAGGGGGAAAAAATATTTTTCTCCTTCTCTAATGTCACTTTGCTCCAACGAACGAAACGAATAAGAAACGAATAAGAACAGAAAACGAAACGGACGTTCGTACTAACGCTACCGAATTTCAGAAATGGAAATTCGGATTCGTTTGCATTCGTTATGTCTGTAATTCGGAATTCGGATACATCCGAATGTCCGAATTTCCGAAAATTCGTCCGAATTTCGATTCGGAACGAAACGAATCGCACATGTCTAATCAGGATCCAATGAGTGCAGAATTTTTTTAAGAATGGTGAACTCACTGCAGAGTTCATCACCATTAACATCTGAATTTCACATACACTGTTGAATGTAAAAGTCTCTTTAGGTTTTAGACTAAGAATGGCGATTTTCTTTAAATAGGAATCCAAAATTAAATCGCTTCTCCAGATATAGTATACTTGAGTTGTAAACTTCAAAAGCGTTTTTTTTTTAATGCCTCCTGTGAACTTGGTGGAAGATTCTTCAGTGCCTGGTTTAGTCTGAAGCCAAAAAAATTATCTGCTATATATTGAGATTGTTAAGAGATTGTTAAGAACTTCATCAAGAATATGAAAGATTTCAGTCGACTGTATAGAGTCACTCTCCAGTTTTAAAATGGCAGGTTGAAATACATTTATAAAATTGTAAACAAAAAAAGGAAACATTCATGGATTGTGAGTTCAATTCTGGATTAAGACCATGTTCCTGAGACATGATGAAATCCCAAATGAGAAGTAGGCAGTTCTCTTCTCCCTTTTTAATAAAGTACATTCTTCCACAATGCATTTTCCTGGCAATGTGAGAGTCTGGA
>NW_017306606.1:1238783-1239996 GCF_000935625.1 Nanorana parkeri
GCCTGATTGCATGTATAGGAGCAGCTGTCACTGCTGTTACCAGTCCTGAGATCCACTGTGCCCGGTGTGGCCGGGACCGGCACGGCTGATCTGTGACAGGAGATCGGCACATGAAACGCCCTTTGATCTCCTCTCCATTCCCGAATGCAGGAAGTGATGTATATTACATCACTTCCTACATTCTGTGTCATTCTCCAGCTAGAGAAGCTGATGATGCAGATCTCTGCTTCATCAGCTGCTCTGGGGGGTCTGTAGGTGACATGAGGGGTCTTGGAGACCCCTGATGTCCCCATAAAGAGGACCCGTCATGTAAATTGGCTATGACTTCTTAGCCCCCTGGCTTCTTAGCCCCCTATATGATAGCAATAAAGTTGTGTACAAAAAATAAAGAATCATAAAAAAATTAAACAAAACAATTTTTTTATATCCCCTCCCCCCACATACAGACGCAGACATGCGGCAGGTGCACCTATGTGAGAAAACGACAATTGCGCCTATTGTGCCGCACATGTTACATATCACCGCAAACGTCATAGTGAGAGCAATAATTTTAGGGCCATTAATCACTGATAACACTAAGCGCTAAACAAGCGCCGCAAATTTTCAGTGTGGTAGTTTTTTGCGATTTTGCGGGCGCGCAATTTTACGGCTCTACATATTTGGTGTTTATTTATCCGGCGTGACCCTGACTTTTATATTTTACCAAAAATATGGGTAAGAATAGATGTTTTATAACATAACGTTTTTGTTTTTTTTTAGTTTATGGTACTTTTTTCATTATATAGTAAAAAATACATACACATACATACATACATACACATATACATAATTTCATCCAAACAGAAAAACGGCAGCCCTGCAGAATATATATAAAACAGGACCTAAAAAAGCAAATCAAAGGAGAAAAGGCACCAGAAGAAGAAAAAAAATCACTGCAAGAAAATAAAACCGGGACACTCAAGAACAAGCCATTATAAGCATGCAATATTGCTCATCAGAAAAAATTACTGAGGACGCACTCACCAAGCCATCGCCAAATAATCGTCACAGTTTCCTTCGAGAGAAGCTAAACGTCGTATAGCAACGCATATGCTGCTGAGAAGGGGTGTTGGAAATGCAACAGCATATACCAGGGGTAGGCAACCTTGGCTCTCCAGCTGTGCTGAATTTACAAATCCCATAAGGCATTGCAAGCCACAGGCATGACTCCCAG
>NW_017306606.1:1240036-1242374 GCF_000935625.1 Nanorana parkeri
AGGTGATTGGTCCCCTCCCCCTGGCATATACTGCTATGTCTTTTGAGCTGTAGATGGCTGTAGAAAGTTTTCCTATATATAATTTCTCAGAATGCTGTATTAAGATGTAATATTCTTCTAAGCAAGTCAAACTTAATTCAGCATTCCACAAGATCTCAGTGCTTCATCTAAACACATAACAGTACACACTACAAAAAACAGCATTAATATGATGTGGATTTACAGTATGTGGCTTTGCTAAAGGATATGTATCCCCTGATAAAGCATATACACATCAGTGTTCCCAGATATACATTATGTACATAAACAATGCCCTCATAAGATGCCAGTGTGCCACAGGTCCACAGATATACATTATGCACATAAATAATGCCCCCATAAGACGCCAGTGTGTCACAGGTCCCCAGATATACATTATGCACATAAATAATGCCCCCATAAGACGCCAGTGTGCCACAGGCCCCCAGTGTGTGATTGTGGGGGGACATTAGAGTGTCAGCTCCTCTCTACAGAGACTGACGTGACTGGCTCAGTGTGGCGGTGGTGGGGGGCAGCGGTGCGGAGGCAGATCTAAAGCTGTGTAAGGGGCCCCAAAATTTGTGATGGCTGCCCTGACCACGCTTGTAGTCACTGAGCTCCTGAGAGTGACCCATTCTTTCACAAATGTTTGTAGAAGCGTCTGCATGCCGAGGTGCTTGATTTTATACACCTGTGGCCATGGAGGTGATTGGAACACTTGGATCCAATGATTTGGAGGGGTGTCCCAATACTTTTGGCAATATACATACATACATACATACATACATACATACATACATACATACATACATACATACATACACACACATATATACACACACATCAAAACAGAAAAACGGTAGCCCTGCAGAATATATATATATAAATAATCAGGATGTAAAGAGCCATGGTGATCACACAGACCAACAGTCATTAAGAAATGCATAGTCAAAAAAAATATTTACTGCTAAGACACAGCATATGCAAACCAACATAGAAAAATAACCAAAACGCAAAGCCAATCAATGGAGAAAAGGCACCAGAAGAAGAAAAAAAATCACTGCAAGAAAATAAAACCGGGACACTCAAGAACAAGCCATTATAAGCATGCAATATTGCTCATCAGAAAAAATTACTGAGGACGCACTCACCAAGCCATCGCCAAATAATCGTCACAGTTTCCTTCGAGAGAAGCTAAACGTCGTATAGCAACGCATATGCTGCTGAGAAGGGGTGTTGGAAATGCAACAGCATATACCAGGGGTAGGCAACCTTGGCTCTCCAGCTGTGCTGAATTTACAAATCCCATAAGGCACTGCAAGCCACAGGCATGACTCCCAGCGACAGAAGCATGATGGAAGTTGTAGTTTCAGTACAGCTGGAGAGCCAAGGTTGCCTACCCCTGGCATATACTGCTATGTCTTTTGAGCTGTAGATGGCTGTAGAAAGTTTTCCTATATATAATTTCTCAGAATGCTGTATTAAGATGTAATATTCTTCTAAGCAAGTCAAACTTAATTCAGCATTCCACAAGATCTCAGTGCTTCATCTAAACACATAACAGTACACACTACAAAAAACAGCATTAATATGATGTGGATTTACAGTATGTGGCTTTGCTAAAGGATATGTATCCCCTGATAAAGCATATACACATCAGTGTTCCCAGATATACATTATGTACATAAACAATGCCCTCATAAGATGCCAGTGTGCCACAGGTCCACAGATATACATTATGCACATAAATAATGCCCCCATAAGACGCCAGTGTGTCACAGGTCCCCAGATATACATTATGCACATAAATAATGCCCCCATAAGACGCCAGTGTGCCACAGGCCCCCAGATATACATTATGCACATAAAAAATGCCCCCATAAGACGCCAGTGTGCCACAGGTCCCCAGATATACATTATGTACATAAACAATGGTCCCATAAGACGCCAGTGTGCCACAGGTCCCCAGATATACATTATGAATTGACTCTAAGGGCCCCAGATATACATTATGTACATAAACAATGCCTCCATAAAACGCCAGCGTGCCACAGGTCCCCAGATATATATTATGTACATAAACAATGCCCTTGTAAGATGCCAGTGTGCCAAAGGTCCCCAGATATACATTATGTACATAAACAATGGCCCGATAAGATGTCAGCGTGCCACAGGTCCCCAGATATATACTATATAAAGCAGTATCCATATTCCTTGCCGCACTCCTTACCCAATATCCCAAAAGTAATGGGTGATCGTAATGACTGCGGATGGCACCGCTCACAACAGAACTCCAATACAGATATTGTATATATATATA
>NW_017306606.1:1242771-1246803 GCF_000935625.1 Nanorana parkeri
AGAAAAATAACCAAAATGCAAAGCAAATCAAAGGAGAAAAGGCACCAGAAGAAGAAAAAAAATCACTGCAAGAAAATAAAACCGGGACACTCAAGAACAAGCCATTATAAGCATGCAATATTGCTCATCAGAAAAAATTACTGAGGACGCACTCACCAAGCCATCGCCAAATAATCGTCACAGTTTCCTTCGAGAGAAGCTAAACGTCGTATAGCAACGCATATGCTGCTGAGAAGGGGTGTTGGAAATGCAACAGCATATACCAGGGGTAGGCAACCTTGGCTCTCCAGCTGTGCTGAATTTACAAATCCCATAAGGCACTGCAAGCCACAGGCATGACTCCCAGCGACAGAAGCATGATGGAAGTTGTAGTTTCAGTACAGCTGGAGAGCCAAGGTTGCCTACCCCTGGCATATACTGCTATGTCTTTTGAGCTGTAGATGGCTGTAGAAAGTTTTCCTATATATAATTTCTCAGAATGCTGTATTAAGATGTAATATTCTTCTAAGCAAGTCAAACTTAATTCAGCATTCCACAAGATCTCAGTGCTTCATCTAAACACATAACAGTACACACTACAAAAAACAGCATTAATATGATGTGGATTTACAGTATGTGGCTTTGCTAAAGGATATGTATCCCCTGATAAAGCATATACACATCAGTGTTCCCAGATATACATTATGTACATAAACAATGCCCTCATAAGATGCCAGTGTGCCACAGGTCCACAGATATACATTATGCACATAAATAATGCCCCCATAAGACGCCAGTGTGTCACAGGTCCCCAGATATACATTATGCACATAAATAATGCCCCCATAAGACGCCAGTGTGCCACAGGCCCCCAGATATACATTATGCACATAAATAATGCCCCCATAAGACGCCAGTGTGCCACAGGTCCCCAGATATACATTATGTACATAAACAATGGTCCCATAAGACGCCAGTGTGCCACAGGTCCCCAGATATACATTATGTACATAAACAATGCCTCCATAAAACGCCAGCGTGCCACAGGTCCCCAGATATATATTATGTACATAAACAATGCCCTTGTAAGATGCCAGTGTGCCAAAGGTCCCCAGATATACATTATGTACATAAACAATGGCCCGATAAGATGCCAGCGTGCCACAGGTCCCCAGATATATACTATATAAAGCAGTATCCATATTAGGAGGGGATATGTAGATCACTCCCATTCATTCATAATTGAGGATGTAGTAACCATACTCTGTCCTCAATTATCTACAAACACTCAGCGATCACTGAGTGTTTGTACCCGCTCTCCTCTCTGACACGCTGTCAAAGGAGGCTGAGCGAGCGTTGTGGGAGGAGAGCTCAGCCTCCTGTGACAGCGCGGCCTGTCTCCGCCCACACACCGCTCTGCCGGACTGTGATAGGTGGCTGAGCGGTGCATGGAGGAGAGATGCTGGCCGCTCACAGCGTTCTCCTCCCGCAGCGCTCGGCCGGCTGTCACACTTTCTCTCCTCAGGAAGGAGGAAAGAAAGCAGGGATGCACTGCTGTATCGGCAGAAAAATTTAACTTTCGGCATTAAGCCAAAAGTCCAATTTTCGGCCGATATGTTTCGGGGCCTATATATATCGGTGCATCCTCACCGATACCATTTTTTTGGTAAAGAATATGAGTACCGGTATTTTTTTTCAGGTACTCGCTGATACCGAGTACCAATACTGGTGCTTTTGTACCATAACTATCAGGAAGGCGGGCAGCGGATCATGACCCATCGCCAAGTGAAAGAACAACGGCTTCAGAGGCTACCTAGCTTCCTGACCAATCCAGAAGAGGGGCGGCGAGTCATGATTTCAATCCGCTTCGTGATTGGCTAGGAAGCCAGCTTCCCTTTTTTCTATGTAGCGTGGCTTCCTGACCGATCAGGAGGCCTGGGACGCGAGTTGTGATGTACTGCCCGGCTTCATGAATTATTAGGAAGCCAGGCTGCCTACCAACAAGTGAAGCTGGCTTCCTAGCCAATCAAGAAGCCAGGCGGCACGTCACAACCCACCTCCTGGCTTCCTGATTGGCTAGGAAGCCGGATTCACTTTTTTTGTTGGTCATCGTGGCTTCCTGACCAATCAGGAGGCCGGGACGCGACCCATGGCATAATGCCCAGCTTCCTGATTGATTAGGAAACTAGGCTGTCTACCGACAGGTGAAGCTGGCTTCCTAGCCAATCAGGAAACCAGGCGGCTTGTCATGACCCACCTTTCGGCTTTGTGATTGGCTGGGGAGCCTGCTTCACTTTTTTCTAGGCAGCGTGGCTTCCTGACTGATCAGGAGGCCGGGACGTGAGTCATGACGTAATGCCCAGCTTCCTGATTGGTTAGGAAGCCAGGCTGCCTAGCAACTGAGTGAAGCTGGCTTCCTAGCCAATCAGGAAGCCAGGCGGCACGTCACGACCCACCTCCCGGCTTCCTGATTGGCTAGGAAGCCTGCTTCACTTTTCTCTAGGCAGTGTGGCTTCCTGATCGATCAGGAGGACGGGACGCGAGTAATGACATACTGCCCAGCTTCCTGATTGGTTAGGAAGCCAGGCTGCCTAGCAACTGAGTGAAGCTGGCTTCCTAGCCAATCAGGAAGCCAGGCGGCACGTCATGACCCATCTCCCGGCTTCCTGATTGGCTAGGAAGCCGGATTCACTTTTTTCTAGGCAGCGTGGCTTCCTGATCGATCAGGAGGCCGGGACGCGAGTCATGACATACAGCCCTGATTGGTTAGGTGAAGTTAAGTGAAGCAGGCTTCCTAGCCAATCAGGAAGCCAGGAGGCGGATCATAACCCACCTCCCAGCTTCCTGATTGGAAAGGAAGTCGGCTGTATGCTCCCTTGGCACTGCCGGTCCGAGGGACATCTCCCTCCGACCGGAAGTTCCAGTATCGGGGAAGGTATCGGAGCATTTGGGTGAGTACAAGTACTCGCCCAAATACTCTGTATCGGCAGCGATATTAGTATCGGTATCGGTACATCTATAGTGCAAATCCATTTTATTGACCCTGCACGGCTCCAAAAGTGCTTGTCGATTGGACAACAACTATCAATAAAATGGATTTTGCACTAACATGAAATCTGGATGTCTGTATTGGATGATATGTATTATTGCACATAAAAGATGCCCCCACAAAACATGTCACTGGTTACCTGTGGCATTTTTTTATGGAGGCATGTTTTATGTGCAATACTAACAAATGCCGCGTGCCTGCCCCCCCACCCCCCTTTTAATTAATATTTTTTATTAAACACTTCACATGTTTTAAATACCTTTTTTAGAAGTTCAGAGGTCCAGGTGTGTGGAGAAGGACGGCAGTTACGGCGTTGGTCGCAGAGGTCCCAGGCGAAAAGAACAAGAAACTGCTTCAGAGTCCAGTCCACGCACAGGCTGCCGGAGAATGATTTCTCCCACGCTCCCTCTCTCTCTCTCTCTGATGTCACTTCCTCTCACTAGCAGAGAGAAGGAGGGAGGGAGTGTCTGAAGACAGCGCCACCCTGCGCTAGGATCACTCACAGCTGATCGCCCGCAGTGACAGTTGATCGTCCAATTTATGACATCATCAAGCTTGTTCTGCGGTGTAATCTTTATGAGTGGGGTTTAGATGCACCTTGTCCTACAGGAGTGGACCAATGTGGGATGGGGGTTTCTATGCCCTCTTTTTTCGTCTACTTACTGCACAAATGGGTCTCACCACAACTGGTGGGTTCTCCACCTCCTATTCCCCATGTATGGGGAAGTTTTTGCATGAGTTTTTGAGGTGTGGTTTCTCACTGTTCTCACTGTTTTTTGTCTGGTAAGTGTGTTGTCTCTTGTTTTTTCTTGATGTTTGCCTCCCTGTTAGTCTACAGCTAACTCTATATGTTTGGGGCTGGAGCCCCTTCTTATGGGATGAGGCATCTATGGCACTTCCTTTGACATCACTCTCAGTGACATCACTTCCCGGTGACCATGTGGTTGGGGGGCAGGGCTAGAGAGAAGGAAGATTGACCGCTGTGTTGATGGGGAATAGAGGGA
>NW_017306606.1:1246917-1252279 GCF_000935625.1 Nanorana parkeri
ATATATAATTGATTTAGCCTCCTTGATACAATGTATTTAACTATTTTATGTTGTGTTGTATAAACTAATAATGTCAAAAATATATATGCACCGGCTGTCCTGTTGAAGCAGTATCTTTGAATTGCAAAACGTGTTGATAAATCAATATCCAAAGTCCCAAAATCATTAAGTTGTCATCCATGGAAAGGAGCCACTTAAAGTCCAATGCAGCTGAATTTTTAAAGAAAACTAAACTTGTCTTCTAGATTTATCACTAGGAAAAAGATGTGTGCTTTTTCCTGCTTTAACCCTGTGTCCAATCTTTTTTTAGGACAAAACATCACCAGGAAAAGGTGCAAACACTTTTCCAATTTAGCACATTTTCTGCAGGCAACATAACATAATTTTTTACAATTTCAACCATTCTATTCCAACCAATTCTGCTCCCAATGTGACAGTTTCTGAACTCACTCATCACCTCTAGCTCACCCCTGCATTACTTTTGACAGCCACTCTTAAGTCCAGCAGGTCTAAAGAAAATACATACATAACTGGGGTATTTAAAAAGCTTCAACAATTACACTCTGCTCTAGGAATTGGATGTTATTTTGCTTCCTATTCCCCATCAGTGAGTATATCATATGATCTGAATAAACAAGGTTGAAATGACAGTGCGCCCTCAGGACAGGAAATCAAAATGAAAAGATTACTTAGTGGGTCAGAATGGAAATGTCTCAGTTAAATCCACTCCTCACCATGCTCAAATGTCAACTCCTCCACCCTCATGCACACTTCTGATTTGATGATATCTAGTGAATGAAGGAATACACTGCTGCTAGCAAATCATAATAGAGAAAAACACAACTTCTCAAATGGCTCCTTACACTACTTTCAAGCAAATCTGTTTTTTTTGTTCTCCACTGCATATTCTAAAAGTAACTAAAAAGCTTACAAAAACATGTCCCACTCTTACGCATAGACTAGACAATATTCTCATAAATGAAAGGTTGTCGAGTGTCCTCAATGATACACATACCAAATTTCTCAACATCTGGGAACCTTGGCTAAAGCATAACCACCCCGATCTAGATATCAATACCCTTAGCCGCCTGTGATGTGGTCAAATGAGTTGAGGGGGAACTACATGTGGGAGCACCTGGATGAGACCTGTGGACAAAAAAGTATGCTTGGGTTTAATATATGCAGTCCTCTGGGCCTTACACTTGCTATTTTTGATGAATACCAACCATAAACAAGAATGTATGTGGCACACATATACAAAAAGATAGTTGTTGTTCTGGCAGAATGTCACACTTTCAGTCTGACGCAACAAGTATAATGTGCCCTAACAGCAGTCATTGCAATTTGCTGTTGTAATGGGTATTGGAAATTTAAAAAACAAATTTAAATAAATACTGGCTGCAACTCTGGAACTTCAACTTGGCCAAATTTGAGCAGTGGTTTTCCAGGATGTCCTCCATAGCCATTTAACCCTGGCTAGAGTCTTAAAGCACCCAGTAAGCAGTGGGGACTAAAAAAACAAGATCACAACTATAGGAGGGTAGCTGCGAGCAGTAATAGTGTCAGTGTGTTGGAGCTGGTAATTGTAACAACACAGTGATAATTCATTCAGATTAGTCTAAGGTATTTAGTGAATTGTAAATTGCAGTTATGGGGTAACTGCAATTTACCCCTGCAATTTAACTCTTATTTCTGCGACCAAGTTAGCACAAAGCTTTATTGAAACTAAGAGTCCTTTAAAAGAAAACTATGGGGTAAGTGTTTTTCCCATAGTTCTCTTAAGGGTCACGGGTGGACATGATTTTCACTCACCTCATAGTTCTCCTTTATTTTCATCAAAACAAATAGAATGTTGGCTTCAAGCATAAACCCCTTAGCTGCTGTTTTTTCTTTTCCTTTTTCTTATTTACTAGATTTAGGATTGTGTGAGGCTTTGGTATTATTTTATATTATTCTATTATTATTCTATTTTATTATTTGTTTGGGGTTGATTAGAGCACAGCAGTAAGTTGCTGCTGACAAAGTTCTTGTGCTGCCTTTCTTCACAGCACCCAACTGCATAATTTCCCCAAAACATTGTAGCTACAGCTCTTATGTTTGAGAGGGTAAAAATTGACCAGTAGTACTACAAACTGATAGCAGCACAAACAGACCTAAATGCAAAGACACAAGCCACATGAAGGTGTATCTTCAATACAATTAGAGCTACAGCCCGGAGGTCTGGTGGGGGGGGTGAAAATTAGTGACACCACTTCTTTTTTTTTTACTGGGCTAATGAAAGGAGAAGAGGTGCCAGGAGGGGCCTATGTTGGCATTTGGCAGCACCATTCATTATCTAATTGAGCCACAGCTAGCAGAAGAGGAATCCCCACCACCATTAGGAATGCTGCCACCATGGGTTTCAAGGCTGAAATGTCCACTGTGCATTTTCCTCTATCCATCCAACCCTCCTCCTCTGGGACCACCAACTGCTGATGGGCATGCCTGAAAACTATTTTAAAAATACAGAATATATTCTAACACATTCACACCAAAAATTTCATCTACTGCAAAGATAAACATTCCTATTCTTTTGATTAATTTGTCAAATGGGGTAAACTGACATTTGATTAATATACATCAATACTAAAAAAGTGGCCCCGACCTTGTCTTGTTTTATGATGATATGGGACTCATTCTGAAGGGGAGGTGGGTTGGTGTCGCCTCATACTCCTCTGGCTCCCGTCTTCCATAATCCTAATTTCCCCCCGGGGTATCTCCTGGAGCGTTCCATTGGTGGCAAGACAAAGGCTTGTACCGCATAGCATAATTCTTTAACGGTCGTAAACCACTTTCTTTGTCCTACTGTCGGGAGGTTTTGCACATGCCATCTTCTGAATACTTTCACTAAAGACAATTATTACACTTTTTAGGTTCTTTGAACACCTAACGAGATGTCTCCTTTTAAAACAACCTACGAACATTGGTGTCTTGGAGCTGGGGGCCAGAGAGGGGGCGTCTCACTGCTCTATTCCCTCTTGGTAGACTCTGAAAGTAAATTACCCTATATGTTAGCTTGGGAACAGGACCTACAAACGGTTATTCTATTGGATGTCTAGCATCAATGTTGTTCCCGGGTGTCATCTGGTTTACTAAATATTTCACTAATATAAGCTAATTATAAGGTGCTATCTAGGTGGTATATGGTTCCTGCCAGACTAGCGAGAATATGCCCAGAGGTTTCTACTTATTGTTTCTGGGGATGTGCTCAACCGGGCATGATGTATCACATATGGTGGGAATGCCCTAGATTGAGACCCTTTTGGAACCAGCTTTATGCTCTAATACTTAGGGTTACTGGGGTGAGGATCGTGCAAGATCCCCAATATGTGTTGCTGAATCACCCAATTCCAGGACATTCTAAAGCTTTGGATAAATGAATTACTTTCTTTTTGTTGGCAGCCAAAATAACCATAGCTAGGGCTTGGAAATTGCCAACAATTCCATTCCACTTGGTCAAACAAAAAATGTTGTGGATTATGGTCCATGAGAAACTTCACAGCATCCTCCAAGATAATGAAAAAATGCTTTGAATTGACCTGGACCCCCTGGATGTTATATACAGGGGTGCTGGAAACTGGGTAACTTCCATTGTACAATTTTTCTTTTTTTTTTTCCTGGGCTCTGTTTAATGTTTAAGCAGATGTTGGGCTATTTGGGCGGGGGTGGATCTACTCTTTTCGGACTCTTAAGCTGATCTGCTTCAGTTAGTATCTTTCCCTTTTCTTCTTTTTGTCTGTTTCTTCCTTCTTTAGGCTCACACATGTGAGCTGTTTAGTACATTGATGTTGGACAGAAAGTCTTCTATGTATATAGATATGGATATAGGTGGATCCCTATGCCTGATATTCCTCTCAGACTGTTTTGATTTTGTTTTTGTTGATGGGGGATAATTGGGCAAGAGTAGGTGGATAGATATGTTCTGCTTCACAGAATTATTATGCATTGTGTGTAAGGTTTCTAGTGATCCCCTCTTACTTCCTGAATATGCTAATGTAGAAGACTCTGAGACGCAATTGTATGCTATACTGCTTGTGCATCATGTGCTATCTTATTGTTTTATTCTATTTTAAAAAATTTAATAAAATACTTTGAAAGTTAAAAAGTTCTCTGAAGTAAGCAAATAAAACATTTACGTTTTTGGCTCTTACAGTTGGAGGTTTGTCCCAAGAAGGGCTGGACAGCAGTAAATGGATGAATATCTGCACTGGTGGAGCTTCCCTGCATGTTTAGGGTTGCATGTTCGCAAAACAAGTTTGTTATTTGATGAAAATGAATGGCCCTTCACTACCAAGAAGTATGAACAGATTCTTAGCCATCGTAGAATACCATCAGAGAGGCATCTTATACAGTAGGTCCCAGCTTCATTATACTGCATGAAAATGACCCCAACACACCAAAATCACTGAAATAAAAAAAATGATAAAATGTATAAATAAAACATACAGTATATGGACCCTGCCTTAAAATGGAGTGTCCCTAGTTAAATTCTGTGTTTGCGTGTGCAGCTGGACTGAGTTTTGTTTACTTTTTTGTGCTCTACATTTTTTTCTAAACTCAGGGTATTGATTGCCTCTGCCTGCTACTGTGATGTAGTCTCAGTGGGATTATACTGTATGAGATGTGAATACTTACCATGCCAGACAATCACTAAGGGTTTTATTCAATAGTGTGAGCTGAGGGAAGGTGATAAATGCTTGGAGCAACTTGGAGCTGTCTTGTTACCAATTTTGCCCCCCAGATTCTCCAACATGTATTACTCCACAGAAGCCACTCTGCTCCACCCTCATCCCCAATCTCACAGAAAACAAGAATAATCTTTAACATATAGCTAGTAGTAATTAGTCCTAAATCAACTGGACTTTTTCTGTAATGCTGAAGGATATTGTACTACTGATCCAAGTACTTTTTCAGCTTTAAGGGATGTGTAGTGAAATGCTGCGGGTCGGATGGTACTGGTTCACGGGCCTGTACTTGGAGACCCCTGCAGAGCCTTTCTTCCTGCTGCTGACTGGACCCCCCTCCCTGCCCTGGGCCCCATAGGGCTGCTACGGTGGTAGTTCTGCCACTAAATACAGGTGAAACTCGAATAATTAGAATATCGTGCAAAAGTTCATTTATTTCACTAATGCAACTTAAAAGGTGAAACTAATATATGAGATAGACTCATTACATGCAAAGCAAGATAGTTCAAGCCGTGATTTGTCATAATTGTGATGATTATGGCTTACAGCTCATGAAAACCCCAAATCCACAATCTCATAAAATGAGAATATTACATGCAATCAATAAAACAAGGATTGTACATAGAACAATATCGGAC